>NC_059431.1:12890588-13105588 GCF_021028975.2 Sphaerodactylus townsendi | reverse complement strand
CGGAGGGGGGCGCGCTCGGCCCGGCTGCGCGCAAGCAAAGCCCCGGCGGCGGCGGCGGCGGCGGCGGCGGGCGCTGCAAGTCCCGCGGGAGGGCGGCCGCACCTGCGCCGGGAGGAGGCGGACTGCTCCTCCCCGCTTCCCTCCACCGGAGCCGGCCGCCGGGCCGAGGCAGCTCCGCCTCCCGGGGCGAGGAGTTCAGCCGGGCAAAGGTCGGGCGCGGAGGGCAGGGCGAGGCGAGGGCGGTGAAAGCTCCTCCGGCCCCCGGGCTCGAACTCGCCGTCCGCTGCGCGCCCCGGCCGGGACATGTCGGTGGTGGAGCTCTACACCAAGGTAAGCGAGCGGCTGGGCAGGGGGCGACTCCTGCGCCGGGCTCCGGATGCGCACTTCCCCCCCGCCCTCCGGAATGGAGTTTTATTACTATTATTATTTTTAATGGCTACTTTTCCTGTCCGGCTGTTCTGCAGTGCAGCGAAATCTCCTTTCCTGCTTCTTTATGGGGCGGGGAGGGGGGGGGATTCTGGTTCTCCGTCTTTTTGCACTTCGGAAAGGATTGCGGGGAAGCGTCTGATGCGGAGTGGTGCAGATATCGCCGGCTCTGGCTGGCAGCGACTGGCCAGGTGACCCTTTTCCAAGCTGCCGAGGCTGGGGCTCGAACCGGGGAACTTCCTGCATAGAAGGCTGCCGGGTAGCGAAGGGTCCTTCTTAATAGCATAAGTGGGAATGTACAAAACTGCTGTGCCTGTATGTCGAGTCTAGCCCTTGGTCTGTCTGGGTCGGTGGCGTTGCCTGCTCCGGCTGGCAGGGGCTCTGCAGGTGGAGCTGGTTCCCATCCCTGCCGTTTTAAAAACCACAGGAAGGCAGCTCTGATCCTCAGAAGCTTACATTGCAAAAAACCTTGTTGGTCTTTAAGGCTTAAATCTTGCTCTTTTTTTAAAAAAAACAAACTGGAGTTGTTGGGGACAGAACTCTAGACCCGTGGTTCCTTACCTGTCCAACCAGGAAGATCTCCCAACCAGGAAGATCTTTTGTCAACATGCAAAAAATTTCCTGGAACACCACCCCTCCTCTCCCCCTGGGTGAGAGTAGTTCTGTTATTAGTATCCGTGGACTTGAGAAGATATATCATGCCAGAGAGATCGGAGTGGTAATAATAGTCAGTGTGTGCATATGGATTGGTAGACTCCTTGCAATAACTTCGGGGTCCCCTGGGGTCAAAAACCTCAGGTTAGAAACTGTGGTCCTTTCTGCGTGATGCGTAACTTTGGGATACTCGGAAGGAAGTTGTTTATGCTGTGGAATGAGTGAGAGGAAAGATCCGCGTAGTGCAGTGATAGCGAACCTTTTCGAGACCGAGTGCCCAAATTGCAACCCAAAACCCACTTATTTATCACAAAGTGCCAACAAAGTGCCAGCAACCGAGCTTACTCCCAGGTAAAGGATCGTGCTTTAGTTCTTCACATGAAAATCAGTGGGATTTAACTGCACTTAACAGGGTTACCTACACTGCTTCGCCAAAACTAGGTCTTAGGTTTAATGCTAATAATCGAGCCCAGTGGCCCAGGCCAGCCTAGATGTGTGTGTGTGTGGGGTGGGGTGGGACTCTATTTGCACATGCCCAAAGAGAGGGCTCAGAGTGCCACCTCTGGCACCAGTGCCATAGGTTCGCCATCACTGGCATAGTGGAACATTTATTTCCCTTTTTTCCCCCAGTGGGGAGACTGTGCCAGAGTGGCGCTTCAGTGACCCTGTGCCCGTGTGGTTTCAAGTCTAGAGTTTGAATCAGGGAAGAATAATAATTAGGATTTATATCCCCGCCTTTCTCTCCCAGAAGGAGTCTCATAGCAGCTGACAAACTCCTTTCGCTCAGCCTCCTCACAACAGACACCTGGTGAGGCAGGTGTGGGGAGTGAGAGAGTTCTGAAAGAACTGTGACTGGCCCAAGATCACCCAGCAGGCTTCACGTGAAGGAGTGGGGAAACAAGTCCAGTTTGCCAGAGAAGAGTCTGCTGCTCTTGGGGAGGAGTGGGGAATCAAACCCGGTTCTGCAGATTAGAATCCACAGCTCTTAGCCGCGCCGGAGACCTGAATTCAAATTGTTCCACAACTGCTAGATCGTGTAAAATTGGGGGCTACTGCTTGGGCTACTCCGCTCTGCAGGGGGGTTGTGTGGGATAAAAACGGATGGGTCCCATATGCTTGCTGCTGTTGCGTCCAAGATGAATAGGAGCGGCCAGATTCAAACTGGAGGATAATCCGTGGCTCTGTGGTTGAGCACGTGCGTGGCATGCGCAATATCCCGGGTTCGATCCTCTGAATCTGTATATTAAAGGATCCAGTAAACATAGGTCAGTGATGGAGAACCTTTTCGAGACCGAGTGCCCAAATTGCAACCCAAAACCCACTTATTTATCGCAAAGTGCCAACACCGCAATTTAACTTGAATACTGAGGTTTTAGCTTAGAAAAAACAGTTGGCTCCGAGGCACGCGTTACTCAGGAGTAAGTTTGGTGAAGCAACTGGGCAACTCTTGGCTGGGTGCTTGGCTGCATGCTGGCAGGGGATGATGGGAACTGTGGTCCATAACATCTGGAGGGGCGCGAGTTTGACACCTGTGCAGTAGTAGGTGATATGAAAGATCTTTGCCTGGGAAGTCTCTGCGCATCCGAGAAGACAGTTCGGACCCTGATGAATCACGGATCTGATCCATAGATTCTACAAAACCCGACTCACCTCTAGAAAACTTGCTTTGCTTGTCTGGATAGGTTGGTTCGGAAGGGTTGTCTGTAGAATAGCCCGCCTCTCTGGCCAAGTAGGAATCTTCCGTTCTCGGATCCCAGCATTCCCCAAATAACCTCCCTTGTGGCTGTCGAGAAGGGAGACTTCAAAAGTTTTGTTGCCCTGGGGCCGCTTCAGGGAAATGGCGCTAGCATCTCTCTGCCCACCCGTTCCCCTGCCAGAAGCACCCTTCCGATGCCACCCCTTGCAGTTCAGTTTGGCTTCCTGCGTTTTCGGACAGCCCTGGGCGGGGCCTTCCCTGCCGTGCGGGGTGGCTTCCCAGCCTGGGGGAGAGAAAGACTCATAAAAACATCTCACTCTGATCCTAGCGTTGTCCTCTTTTTCAAACAATTTCCACAGCTTCCCCGTTCTCTGGGGTAACAGCACCCCCTTAAGCGGGGGAGAAGGTGTACCTTGTTCGTTGGGTACTAAACGTCTTGTTTAATTTTGTCTGCCTCGCTTTGGGCTTGTAGGGTTGCCAGCTTCCAGGTTGGCCCTGGCGATCCCCTAGAGCACAGGTGTCAAATTCGCAGCCCTCCAGATGTTATGGATTACAGTTCCCACCATCCCCTGCCAGCATCATGCCAGCATCATGGGAACTGTAATCCATAACATTTGGAGGGCCGCGAATTTGACACCTGTGCCCTAGAATTATACCTGCCCTACTGGGATCAATTCCCAGGAGGAAATGACCGCTTTGGAGGGTGGAATTTGCAGCCATGCCCTGTTTTGCGTTTGCCCCCTTCCCAAAACTCTGCCTTCCTTGAGGCTCTACCGACAAATCTCCAGGAATTCGGAATTGGCAACCTTACTGGAGCGGGGAGGGTCAACTTGGCCTGAGAAGTGATTCGCCGGCCCCGTTTCGCCTGAGATGTGGGGCAGGGGAGGGTTTCTCTCCCTTATGCCTAGCAGAGTGGGGTGGCTACAACCCGTGCCCTGGACGATTAGGAACAGCCCCCTAATAAAATCCCCACTGGGGCAAGTTGGGAGTTGGCTTTGGGCCTTGCCCGCTGGTTTTGAGTAGGTGGGGAAGACCTTTTCCCCCCTGGATCCAACCGACTGGCGAGAGCCGTCCCTGCCGGAGCAGAGTCCCAGCCTCTTCCTGCTCCAGCCTGCTGAGCCGGCCTTTACCTTTCAGGGCAGGTAAGCGAGCAGAAGGCGAGGGAGGCAGGGCTCCTCCTTGTGGCGCTTCCTCCCTGGGTCCTTCCGCCCGCCCTTTCTTGCCTGCAGTAGGAGGCAGATGATTTCTGAACAAGATAAATGCTAGTTCTCAGCCTCGCCAGCCGGCAACCTTAGGTGGCCGGGCTCGGGTTTGTTTGGAGTCCCCTTTTCTCTTCTGGGCTTCTTGCTGCTGGGGGGGCCTTGCTGATCTGGTGCCAGGGGATGGAGAGAGATGGTGTCACGGTGGACGGAGCGTTTCGGTTTAAAGGTCCCTGCCCTGCGGTGAGTGTGTATGTGTGTGTGTGTGTGTACACCTGCTGGAATGCTTCGTTTTTCTTTTCATTGCTGCTGACAGGACTGAGGCTCGGCCCTGTGTTTTGTTGACAGAGCTGGGAATGCGCTGATTAATCCAGGGGAAGAGTGCCTCTGGGCATGCACAGGGTATAGTTTCTCTGGGTTAGAGGCTGTGATGCAATTTCTGCATGAGCTTGATTTTCTTTGTTTTCAGAAGAAGTTGGTGTTTATGCCCCGTCTTTCTCTACCTTTAAGAGAATTCAGAGAGGCTTACAGACACCTTCCCTTGCTTTCCCCACTACAGATACCTTGTGAGTCTGAGAGAGTTCTGAGAGAACTGTGATTCGCCCAAGGTCACCCAGCAGGCTTCATGTGTAGGAGCGGGGAAAGAAACCTGGTCATTTAGGTTTACCAGAACCATTTACACCATGCTGGACACCACACTGAACACATTGATTATTGATTTCTCTTTGGGCAGCCCAGATTAGTATCTTTACTGTCGCTGTGGAGCAGCAGTGGCGTAGGAGGTTAAGAGCTCGTGTATCTAGTCTGGAGGAACCGGGTTTGATTCCCAGCTTTGCTGCCTGAGCTGTGGAGGCTTATCTGGGGAATTCAGATTAGCCTGTGCACTCCCACACACGCCAGCTGGGTGACCTTGGGCTAGTCACAGCTTCTTGGAGCTCTCAGCCCCACCTACCTCACAGGGTGTTTGTTGTGGGGGGGGGGGAAGGGCAAGGAGATTGTAAGCCCCTTTGAGTCTCCTGCAGGAGAGAAAGGGGGGATATAAATCCAAACTCCTCCTCTTCTTCTTCTTGGTGGGAGAGGAATCAGAGGAATCTTCGCTGCGAAGCCAACATGGTCTTATTTACAACTTTGTGGAGCAGCTGCCCTCTGCACCTACCAGCTCAGCAATGTGTTTGTGTGAAATCCCTCTTTATTTTGGGTTAGCTGTGGACCTCCTAGGCCAGGGCGATGTTCCTTTAAGTACCTCTGTGTCAGGTAAATTGGGCTTCTCATTCCTGCTCTGCCAGAAAGAAAATGGGCTGGTTTTATAGTAGAGATGCTACAAGATTGGGATGAAATGAGATCACTCCCATTTAAGCTGCCTAGAATTTCTTGGCTGACAGGTAGGATAGTACTGTAATAACTCAGAAAAAAATGTTGACTGAATGTAGTTCTTATAGCAGTTGACCAACCAGTGGGATGTAGGGTTTGATCAACAGAGTAGGATCCATAAGACCCAGATTTGAATCCCGTCTCTGCCAAGGAAACTCACCCGGTAATCTTGGGCTAGTCATGGCACTCTAAGCCTGACCTACCTCACAGGGTTGTGGTTGTGAGGATAAAATGGTGGAGAAGCGAATTATGTTGTAAATTGGTTTGGATCCCCAGAGAGGGAAAGTGAGATATAAATTCTAAATAAACGAAGCAAGATTACGCATGAACATGAATTTTGATAAACAAAAAGATGCTTCTCTTTCTGTGTGTCTGTCTTTAAACTCTTGGTTTCTGTTCTTCGTACATTTACTTTGGCTGGGTCTCGTGGTTGTTAGAAACCCCCGTGGTTTCTCACCCTGCAAAGGGAACTTTCTAACCACTTAAGATGATGTGTTTTGTAAGGAGTATGCAGATGTTTGTCAGGCAGTGAACGAACGGGGTGCCCCAAAGGATTCTCTTGATCAGACGTATTACCCTGTTTCCCTGAATATAAGACATCCCCTGAAAATAAGACGTAGTAGAGGTTTTGCTGACGTGCGAAATATGAGGCATCCCCCGAAAGTAAGACGTAGCAAAGTTTTTGTTTGGATGCACGCCTGACGAACAGAACACAGAACAATAAGACATCCCCTGAAAATAAGACATAGCGCATCTTTGGGAGCAAAAATTAATATAAGACACGGTCTTATTTTCGGGGAAACACGGTACTACACATTATTCTGGGGATTTGCGGTTGGGTCTCCCAGTACATGGTTCTATCTTCAAATCGACCACCGGAGAAGGGTTTTGGACCAGATGGAATATGACTCTTCCCCTTCTGTGTCATATCTGTTCCCGCAAATATCCATTTCTTCCAGGAAACAATTTTGTATGGCACGAAAGCCCACGGGGAACGCTTGCCAACTTCCCCCTCTCTGGCGAGTGTCATGATCTCTAAGCATAGTGTGATGGGCAGGAATTCAACAGGTATAGCCTTTCCTGACGTTGAGGTGTAGTAATGAAGGGGAAATGTGTTTAGTCGGCTCCTGTCACACATCTGTTGGACGCGCATTAGAAGTTTCAGCTATGCCACAGATGTGTGTGTTTTCATTAACATTTAAACAAAAACCTTGTTCCTTTTGAAGCCCATTTTCTTGTTGAATTTTAACTGGATGAGACTCGGAAGAGGCTGTCTGGGCAGGAAGGAGGAGGCAGGTGGAAAGAGAAGCGAAGAAGCGGTTCCCAGGGACTGCTTGTACTAGTTCTCTTACAAAACCGGGCAGGAACTTCCAGGAGGGCTCTCAAAATCCCGCAAATATGACTGGCTCTCGATGGTTCCTAAGCGATCAGCCTTCTCCTTTGTTGTTTCCTCTTTAATGGAGCCAAGATGCTTGTGGGTTGTTGTACCTGCCGGCCGGCTTGATCATGCTGACAGGTCTTCATTTCCTGCTGCAGGTGGATTCTTCTGCGCTGGGCGTGGCCTGGCGGACTTCCCGGGGAAACCTGCAGTGACCTCATTGCAAAAGGGTAGAGCGTGAGCCAATGGGCGAGCTGGGTTTTGTGGGCAACCAGCGAAGCAATTCATTGGCTGTCAGGCGCTGCCTTGGCTGATGGACAAAAATACTTTTGCGTTTGGTTTTTTTTCCCCCCAATCGGGAGATAAGATCGTTTGCATTAGCAAACGTGCCGGCCCCGTACTATGCAAAATAATAAAATTAGTGTTGCCAGTGGAGCGATTGAGAAAGGCCTCTCTCTTTTTTCCCTCCTGCCCCAGGTGTTCCTGAAACTCAACACCTGTTCCTCTTCTAGCCTGTTGCAGCCCAAATGTGAAGTCTGGTCGTGCCTGAGATAGTTTTCCGCTTGCATGGTTTCCTGATTCAATAATCCTAAACCTGTTTATTGGATGTCTTAAGCTGTCTGTCTGAATACTTTTTAAAAAACAGTTTGTAATCTTCTTTGAATCTCAGCGAGGAAAGTGGGCAATAAATGAAGGAAGTGAATAAATGGCGGCACTTTGTTGATCTCCCCGGGAGTCTGGCAGTGCCGGAAGCACTTAGCGAAATTTCTTCCAGCATACGCTTTCATGAGTCAGACTTCATCAGGTGTGTTGGTGTGTAAATCTGTCAGGCTGACTGATATGTGCTGGTGCTGCTGCATTCCTGTTTTGTTCTGCGGCTATAGAACTAATACAGTTTTCCACCCTGGAATTGTGGCACCTCAGTCGAGAACAGTTTGGATTTATATCCTGCTTTTCTCAATCGTGAGGAGTCTAAAAACGTGCCATAACCCGTAGGGAAATCTGTGCAGAACCTTAGTGGCACTCCAGATGGGTGTTCATCAAGCTTCCCTGTTCCAGCATACAATTGGCCAGGCTGGCAGGGCCATGGGACCAGCTCATAACATCTGGAGTGCCAAAGGTTCGCCACCACTGGCTTACAAGTTCCTTCCCTTCCTCTCCCCACAACAAACACCTTGTGAAGTAGATGGGGACGAGAGTTCTGAGAGAACTGTGACTGGCCCAAGATCACGCAGCAGGCTTCATTTCTAAAAGCAGGGAAACGAATCCACTTCACCACATAAGTGTCCGCTGTTCATGTGAAGCAGTGGACAACCAGACCCGCTTATTTTTATTTATTTATTTATTTATTTATTTATTTTTATTTTATTTAATATAATTTCATCCCCTCCTAAGGGTTCTGGGTGGTGTACAACATAAAACCATGTATAAAATAATCGCCATAATCAGGACTTCCACATAATATAATAAAAACCAGCAGTTGTATCCTAAGATGGCATCCCACCTTAAAACTCTAATCCTCCTAGAAGGAGGAGGGAGAGGTAGTGGGTCTTGATGGCATTAATGGGACCTGTAGGGTCTCAAATAATGGGTCCCCGATGATATTGGGGACCCTGACCTGGGGCACAACTCAGCGGCTGGAGTTACTTCCAAAAGGCCCGATTGGAACAATCTCAGTCTTACAGGCCCTGCAGAAATCACCAAGGTCCCGCAGAGGGCCCAGACAGCTGGAGGGAGAGTGTCTCCACCAGGCAGGGGCCAGAGCCGTGAAAAGCGTCTCTGGCCCCAGGAGCTGCCTCGCATCATTGAGGGGCCAGGGACCTCCAGTAAGCTGGCCTCTGCGGTCAATCCAGAGGTCGAAGCGCTGGAGACTATAAGTGGGTATCATGCGTCCCTAAGCGTACGAGAAATGCGGTACCAGGCCGCGTAAGGCCTTAAAGGTCAAAACCCACACCTTGAAGATGATTCGGAATTCAACGGGGAGTTTAGAGCTTAATATATTAATTGTAGCACAACCTTAACAACCTAGAAAATTCTAAAAGGTTATGTAGTTGTAATACCAGTCAAGTTGAAACATTGGCTCGCCAGTTGTTACATTGCACCAGATTTGCCAAAATTAGATCTAAATATGTCCATTTACATCCTCCCTTCCAACCTGAGTTTAACAGATTTGATTAGATTATTTATCTTGCTGAATAACTCTGATTCTGTTCTGCGTGAAGAGGTTGCAAGCTTCGTCCTGGAAATAATTCAGTCACTAACAATTTATATTTATCTGATGTTATCTCTCTTTGCTTCTAAAACTTCATTGTTTGTGGTGTTCTTTTGTTCTGCTTGTTCCAATAAAGGCCTTGTTGGCTCCTTTGCTTGCTGCAATACAAACTGTCCCGAGTCTGTGGCATCAGAGCCAGTGTGGCATAGTGGATAGAATGTCGGGCTAGGACCCTGAACAATGCAGGTTCGAATCCTACCAAGGAAGCTTGCTGGGTACCGTGGTCCTGACCCAAACTCTCAGCCTGGCCTACCTCACAGGGTTGTTATGAGACAACGAAGGAGGGTAGAACGGTGTTCAAAGCCACTTTGCATCCCAAATATGGGGGAGGGGAAATGGGATATAAATAAATGATGTCTGGGCCGGGGAAGGAGTTGCGAATACTGGGACTAAGAAGCATGAAATGTCGGAAGTACAGTCTGTGATGTTTCTGTGCAAAACTCATACAAGATAAATACAGTGATAATTCTCAGCAGCGTAATGGCCAAGAACTAGGGCTTCTCTGAGACCCCCAGACAAAGACCCACCTTAGCTTAAATTCTCCTTTGGCACCACCAGCCCGATCTGGCCAAAAGCAGTGTTATGCAATTCTTTTAGACGGACGAGAAATGCCCCGGTTAATGCAGCTGAACGTTTTAATTCAGCATTTGCATGCTCTGAAGTTCCTTTGAAGAATGCTGACATTTGAACTGACGGCAGAAGGTCTCAGGAGAGGGGAGTGTTCCCTCGCCGACTTTAAAATGTTGTCACTTCCCCCTCTTTTCAGACGGGTCTCTGTTCTCGTGCGTCGCAACTTACCTGTCACTCCTGCAGAAGGTCTCGGCTGTCTTTAGGATTTCTCACGGTCCCGGCTTCAGTGTCTTGAGAGCAGAGGGTCGGATCATAACGCAGGGAAAGAGCTCTTCCAATCTTCATGCTTAAGTTCTTCTATGGCTCCCGGGTGCCTGCATCCCCAATACCTAAAATTTATGGTCCCCCTGAATTTTGCCGCTTTCCTTCTTTGCCAGCCCCTCTTTTTACCAGCCCAGTTTCCAGCAGGCGTCTCCTGAGGACGAAATTTATCTTGTGACATGTGGCAAGCACGTCCAAGGTTTTTTACTTTCTGACTGCAGTGTTTATTGCCCTTCCACTTCTCAGAAATTAAAAAAGGACATTTCCGCCGTAGAAGGAAGACCAAGCAGTGTATTTAGTTAGGCCCTTTTTCCGGCGACATGCAGAATAATGCACTTTCAATCCACTTTGCAGCTGTGCGGAATAGCAAAATCCACTTGCAAACAACTGTGAAAATGGATTGAAAGTGCGTTATCCTGCTTGTGTGGAAGGGGCCAAATAAGTGGTTAATTTGTGGTAAAATCCTGTCAATTGAGCCGGGAGTTTGAAGCAGGAAACTCCCCTAATGACTAGCACAGAGCAGGTAAACCGATCTTGTTAGTGTGAATGAGTACATAACAGTGCTTTTATGCTAAAAGAGAGGCTCATAAGAGATTATACCGATTTCCATTGATTCCCTTTGAGGAACTGGGAGAGTATCCCTCTCAAGAAGGTATCAGTATGCTGGTACTCAGTACTGGTGAACACCACCACCGAAAAGACCCTGTGAATGTTTGATCCTGAGCAAGCTTTTTGGCATAGGTCAGTGGTGGCGAACCTATGGCACGGGTGCCAGAGGTGGCACTAAGAGCCCTCTCTGTGAGCATGCGCAAATGGAGTGCCCCACCCCCCATCTAGGCTGGCCTGGGCCGCTGGGCTCGATTATTAGCATTAAACCTAAGACCTAGTTTTGGGGAAGCAGTGTAGGTAACCCTGTTAAGCGCTGTTAAACCCCACTGATTTTCATGCGGAAAACTAAAGCACGATCCTTTACCTGGGAGTAAGCTCAGTTGCTGGCAATGGGGCTTGCTTCTGAGTAAACCCTCCTAGGGTCGTGATTCACCAGTTGGAAGAAGTTGCATTGGTGTTTCCAAAGCAAAGCCATCGACTACCACCAAGCTTACTCCCGAGTAATGCACACCTTGGCACCAACCATTTTTTCTAAACGAAAGCCTCAGTATTCAAGTAAAATTGCCCTGTTGGCACTTTGCGATAAACAAGTGGGTTTTGGGTTGCAATTTGGGCACTCGGTCTCGAGAAGGTTTCGCCATCACTGGCATAGGTGCAAGAAATCTGAGTGGTGACTTCTCGAGGCGTAAGGATGAAGGTTCTTAACTTGCTAGCAGAAGACCTGAGGAATATCTTTTTGGACCTTTCCGCACATGCAGAATAATGCACTTTCAATCCACTTTCACGGCACTTTGCAGCTGGATTTTACTGTGCAGAATAGCAAAATCCACTTTCAAACAATTGTGAAAGTGGATTGAAAGTGCATTATTCAGCATATGCAGAAGGGGTCTTTGTCTCAAATGCAGCTACTTTTCACTACCAGCATGTTCAAATCTCTCTTGCTCCCTCTCTATAAGCTGGATAATAACTTCTGCAAACATTTCAACTCTCTTGTTTGCTTCTATTTTCCCCTGAATGTTGAGTTCCCAGTGATGTCTGAAAATGTTTGTTCAGCACTTCTGTTGTGGTGAAGAGCTGGAAAATCCTGGTTCATATCTCTTGTCAAGTGTGAATTTGCAGGTTGGCCTCAAGTGAACCTCATTCTATTTGTTTCAACCGTCTCCACCTTCAGTATGGAACAGATTATAATGGCCTACCATACAAGGGTGGTTGTAAGAGTTGTGGAGAAAATGTTTTGTGAAAACTGCTTAGGAGAAGTGAGTTTTGGTCTTCTGTAGAGAGGTGCCGTTGATGCTGATTTGAGGACTGATAATCTATGGCGCCTTCCGCACATGCAGAATAATGCACATTCAGTCCATTTTCACAATTGTTTGAAAGTGGATTTTGCTATTCCACATGGTGAAATCCAGCTTCAAAGTGGATTGAAAGTGGATTGAAAGTGCATTATTCTGCATGTGTGGAAGAAGAAGAAGAGTTTGGATTTATATCCTCCCTTTCTCTCCTGCAGGAGACTCAAAGGGGCCTACAATCTCCTTGCCCTTCCCCCCTCACAACAAACACCCTGTGAGGTAGGTGGGGCTGAGAGAGCTCCGAGAAGCTGTGACTAGCCCAAGGTCACCCAGCTGGCATGTGTGGGAGTGTACAGGCTAATCTGAATTCCCCAGATAAGCCTCCACAGCTCAGGCGGCAGAGCTGGGATTCAAACCCGGTTCCTCCAGATTAGATACATGAGCTCTTAACCTCCTACGCCACTGCTGCTCCTATCAATGGGACCACTATCAATGGTGATAGATACTTGGAAGAGGCCAGGAACTAGTGAGGGATGCCTTTTTAATTCTTAATTGCTAAAGAATTCTGTGTAACTTGCAAGCCTGCCTAAGAGTTAGTTATTCACCTTGACCTGCATAGCCCAGATTAGCCTGATCTCGTCAGATCTTGGAAGCTAAGTAAGGTTGGCCCTGGTTAGGACCAAGGAAGTCAGGGGCTGCTGCAGCAGAGGCAGGCAATGGCAAACCACGTCTCAGCATCTCTTGCTTTAAAAACCCTCCAGGATCACATAAATTGGCTGTGACTTGATGGCCCACCAACTAAAAATGTTGTCCATTTAGAACTTAGCCCTGACATGCAGCAGTTGTTTGAAATATACTACATCCCAAAGCAAAGGAGCTGTGTGTATATTGTCAATGCGCCACAAAAACTGGGATGCTTCCAGAATTTGAACGGTCAGTTGCCGGCAAAAGGTGCCATTTTAACTGACTCTAAGTGGATTATTTCAGGGAAGACTTGTGGGCTTCTAAGACTTTCCAAGACTGTTCCTTTTTTGTAGAGCTCCTTTGGAGCAAGAGTGTATATCCCCCCCTGATATATTCTTCCAGGTTTTTTTGGCTACCTACTTTCTTAGAACCAGGGGGCATTCATTGAAAATGCTGGGGGGGAAGAATTAGGACTAATAAAAGGAAACATTTTTTCACGCAACGTGTGATTGGTGTTTGGAATATGCTGCCACAGGAGGTGGTGATGGCCACTAACCTGGATAGCTTTAAAAGGGGCTTGGACAGATTGATGGAGGAGAAGTCGTTCTATGGCTCCCAATCTTGATCCTCCTTGATGTCAGATTGCAAATGCCTTAGCAGACCAGGTGCTCAGGAGCAGCAGCAGCAAAAGGCCATTGCTTTCACCTCCTGCATGTGAGCTCCCAAAGCCACCTGGTGGCCCTGCGAGTAGCAGAATGCTGGACTAGATGGACTCTGGTCTGATCCAGCAGGCTAGTTCTTATGTTCTTATGTTCTTAGCTTGAATCCGGGATGAATGATTGGGAAAATGGGATTTAATGCCATGGCTCTGTAGCGTGAAGTGCCGTCACATTGTAGCTAATTTATCATGGCCCCATAGGTGTCAAACTCGCACCCCCCCAGATGTTATGGACTACAGTTCCCATCATCCCTGCCAGCAGCATTCTGGCAAGGGATGATGGGAACTGTAGTCCATAACATCTGGAGGGTCGTGTGTTTGACATCTGTGCTGTAGGGTTTCTAAGGCACAAGACTATCAGAGGTGGTTTTGCCATTGCCTGCCTCTGCGTAGAGACCCTGACCTTCTTTGGTGATCTTCCAGCCAAGTCCTAACCAGGGGTTAATGTAGCTCTAACCCAGTGGTGGTGAACCTTTGGCACTGCAGATGTTATGGACTACAATTCCCATCAGCCCCTGCCAGCATGGCCAATTAGCCATGCTGGCAGGGGCTGATGGGAATTGTAGTCCATAACATCTGCAGTGCCAAAAGATCGCCACCACGGCTCTCACCTTTGTGGTGGCTCCTTTTTTAAAATCTCAAGGCTGTAAGAGTTTCCAGAAATGCGATGGTTGTGCAGTAAATCTTAGCCCGAGATCCAGTTCTTTGTGGATTCCTCTAAACAGAAAACGGAGAAGCGTCACGTGAGGGTTTCGTTGGGTGCCCGCTTGCACCCGGTCAGGGGAACTGAGATTTGGGAGGCTCGGTCGCAGATGTGCGATTTCTTCAGAAGGCATCGTCTGCAACAGTTCTTGTGATTTAAACATAATATTTTGGCTCTCTGTCGGTTGATGTTGCTGAACAGCCTCAGGCTATCCTCCGGGCATCTGCTCTGGCTGAAACACAAGGGATACTTGGGCAGGGGCCAAGTCCGTGATATCAAGCAAAAATTGTGTTCCCTTTCAAGAAGGGTAAAATACATGGGCTGATTAATATGCCGTACTGCTTTTACTGGTATTTGGGAAACGGTTTTTGGTATGCCTGTAGACATATATTGTGTGCATCCGTCAATTGCGCATTTCAGGGCAGTGTTTATTTGAGTTACTATGTCTGTCCCAAAGAGCTCCAAATTCTCACTCTCAAGGAAGCTAAATGACAGTAATTCTACATTGCAGGGTCAGGGTGGGTCTGTGTTCAAGACAGCTCGAGGAGGAGGAGGAGGAGGAGGAGGAGGAGGGGGGGGGTTGGATTTATATCCCCCCTTTCTCTCCTATAGGAGACTCAAAGGGGCTGACAATCTCCTTGCCCTTCCCCCCTCACAACAAACACCCTGTGAGGTGAGTGGGGGTGAGAGAGCTCCAGAAAGCTGTGACTAGCCCAAGGTCATTCAGCTGGCATGTGTGGGAGTGCGCAGGCTAATCTGAATTCCTCAGATAAGCCTCCACAACTCGAGCGGCAGACCTGGGAATCAAACCTGGTTCCTCCAGATCAGTGTGCACCTGCTCTTAGCCACTACGCCACTGCTGCTCCTAGGAAGCCCAGGAGAGCTCCACATGTGAAATAATCTTTAATGGGTAAATCAGTTCAAGAATTAGGGAATACTGTTCTAGAAATCTTTGCAGGTTGTGAGGGGTAGACATGCCATAATTTTGGAATATTCTCACCATGGAGATCTGACATACGCCTACCCTTTATGAATGTAGGCACATGGCAAAGATATTCCTCCTCCCCCAGGTATTTGGTTAGCCTCTCTTGAACCCCTCCTGTAAGACTGCTGGTGTGGGGAGTGGGGTTATTTTTATGTTATTTTTATTGTTGTTTTAATTGTTATGTTTGATTTTGATGTTTTGTTGTGGTTTTTTAAAAAAATGTTTTTAACCTGTGTAGGCCATGTAGAGACACGGATATAAGGTGGGGTACGCGTTTGCTAAATAAATAAATAATTTTGAACATTCTCTCTACTTAAAAAAATGTTTGTTAAACAGCAAAACTAGAATCAGTGTCCAACATTAATTATTGACCAGTTCCCTAAACTTAAGGACTTTTAAACATGCATATTGTGGGGTTTTTTTGGGGGGGTGGGGAGCATGACACCTCACTCCCCTGCATTTGGAAATGGTGGAGTCCATATTCTTCCACTGCATTCTACATCTCAGAGAGGATTCCATGGTTCTCTATGCTCCGTTTAGCAGGACCTTCATTGTATGGTGTCTCTGACAGGAAGTTAAAAGTGTTGGATTAGGAATAGTGTTGCTTCTAGTTCCTACTCAGTCATCAAGCTCTTTGGGCCACTGATACACTCTTGGCCTTACCTACTTCACTGGGTTGTTGTGTGGGGAGAAAATAGAGAACAGGGAAACCCAAACTGAATGGAGAAAGTACCAGATACAAACGTATATGGATAGATAGGCACTGATGTTGGGAGTCCCGTTGAGGTGGGATGCAGTACAGAAATGGTTTAAAATGAAAACATGCAATAATTTGTTTATTAGTCTAGAACAGGGGTCTGCAGCAACCTGAGACTCTCCAGATGTTCATGGACTACAATTCCCATCAGCCCCTACCAGCATGGCCATGTTGTCCATGAACATCTGGAGAGCCGCAGGTTGCAGACCCCTGGTCTAGAAATTTCTGTGTTTTTTAGTTCCTATCCTAGATCCAAGTAATTCCACCTGTCCTTTATATTTCGGTAATTACCCATAAGGCCATGTGCTTGCTTGTTTTTTTTTTTTTTTAAACAGCAAATCCAGATTTATTTTTCCATGGCACTAAATGACAAATATTTAATTGAACTCCTTAATCTGAATTTAATGGAACAGAGCTGGGTTTGCTTACGGTTTCTTTTCACTCTTCCAAACCCAAGTGAGGCCATTGCGCAAAAGTGATTATTTTAATAACTGCATCAAGGTTACCCTCTCCATAGGGAAGTTCACTTTCTCTGGGTTATTTAGTTCACAGCAGAGGCCTGAAATGTTTAAAGGCACAAGCTCCTTAGCATTTTTTGTTTGCCGTCAAGTCACAGCTGACTTATGGTGACCCTGTAGGGCAGTGATGGCGAACCTATGGCACGGGTGCCAGAGGTGGCACTCAGAGCCCTCTCTGTGGGCATGCACAAACAGAGTTCATCATGTGGCGGGGAAATAGCCCCCCCCCCCCCCCGCCCAACACACACATCTATACTGGCCTGGGCTGCTGGGCTTGATTATTAGCATTAAACCTAAGATCTAGTTTTGGGGAAGCAGTGTAGGTAACCCTG
Source organism: Sphaerodactylus townsendi (assembly GCF_021028975.2). Taxonomy (NCBI): domain Eukaryota; kingdom Metazoa; phylum Chordata; class Lepidosauria; order Squamata; family Sphaerodactylidae; genus Sphaerodactylus; species Sphaerodactylus townsendi. The sequence continues at coordinate 13,089,106 of NC_059431.1, read as the reverse complement.
TTAAGCGCTGTTAAACCCCACTGATTTTCATGCAAAGAACTAAAGCACGATCCTTTACCTGGGAGTAAGCTCGGTTGCTGGCAATGGGGCTTGCTTCTGAGTAAACCCACCTAGGGTCGTGATTCACCCGTTGGAAGAGTTGCACAGTTGCTTCAAAGCAAAGCCACCGACTACCACCAAGCTTACTCCTGAGTAACGCAAGCCTCAGAGCCAACCATTTTTTCTAAGGCCGTTTCCGCACGGCCCATAAACGACAGCCTGGGGGCGGTAAAAACGCCGCCCCCAGGTCGCCGTTCGCACAGGCACCACTGCTGCAACGCAGCAGCGGCGACCTGACTGCGCTTCCCGTCCTCCAGGGTGGCGTCAGGCCGCCCTAAACAACAACCCTTTAAAGGGTTGTTGTTGGGGGGGAAGCGTCTTCCCGGCGGCGCGGTGCGAACACATCATGCTGGCAGGGGATGATGGGAACTGTAGTCCATAACATCTGGAGGGGCGCGTGTTTGACACCTGTGCTGTAGGGTTTTCATGGCAAGAGACATTCAGAGCTGGTTTGCCATACCCCGTCTTTGCCCCTGGTATTCCTTGAAGGTCTCCCATCCAAATATTTGCCAGGGTCGAAGCTGAGAATATGTGACTGGCCAGTATAGCTATGGACCGAATGAAAACGCAACGCACGTTCGCTGCAAAGTGGCTTTTTCTATTGTCTTATTGCTAAACACCCCCTTAGTCTAATGTACAAAACACATTAAAAAGCAATATTGCTGAACATGTATCAGCCTCTCATTTTACATTTGCAGATATCACAGCGTTGCCCCAGATCACTTCTCAAAACTCAAACGTCACCTGTTGTCCGTTACAGACCATACATTTGTTTATAACAATTCAACTCGATGACACATTTTCCTCTTGCAACATAGTTAATGAACTTTCAAATCGTCGTTGTCTGTTTGTTGTAATTCTTCTGTATGCAATATGACTTCCAAATATATACTTCGGTTTGTTGCTTATATGTCCGTTCCTGTCTGCCTTAAAGAGGTTTTTCTTCAATGAACGTAATGTTACCTTAGAAAAGATATCTTGCAGTACCGATACATCCAAGGAAACTTCATATCTCCATAGGAATGATAGTAGCAAAAGCAGCACGCCTTATTTTGGCTTTTCGTTGCCCTTCATCAGTGTCTCATTCCTTTTTAATCATGTTGTGTAGTCGAGGTTATTGCATCCTTTTTGTAAGGGTTCCTGCAATCCTCTGTCACCCAGAGTGGAGATTCAAACCTGGGTTTCCCAGATCTTAGTTTGACACCTCAAATACCATACCACCCTGGCTCTCCCGTTAACGCTGGGTAGAATTAAAATTTGACATTTTTAGATGGTGGCGATCTATCCATAATCGACTTGTTCTTTATGTGGCAGAACATCTTTTTGCACGCAAAATGTATGATGTTCCAGATTCCTGGTTTATTACACATTTATACCTGATGTGTGTGTGTGTGGAAAAAAAATCTTATTTTACAAATGACCCAGTTGCCTTGGGGTAAAAGGAATTCAACCTGGAGTTGTTTGGAGTGGCCACCATGTTTTTAATTGTTGCTTTCATGTTTTGAATGTATTTTACCTCAGGGTTTGTTTGTTTTTTGAAGGGGGTTGGCTTTAACGGTTTTAAAGTATGACTTCATTGCGTACATGTAAATGTTTTGGTCACCTTGGCAGCCCTTGTTGAGAGCTGAAAGGTATTATATAAATTATGTGAAATAAGTGAATGAATAACTTGGACCACAGTCATAACTATTTCTATCTTCTCCACATTTGTGGTGTACAGTGTGGTTGTGTGTTATATTCACCACTTGCTGAAGGATGAATCTAAGCATAAGCATTTTATTGTCATTGTGCACACACAACGAAATTTACAGCAGCATTCCTCGATGCACACAATTCCAGACTCATACCCCATCCTCACTTTCCCCTTCCTCCACCCATCCCTACGCAGCCCCAAACACATCAACACGAAGCCGCGGGGTTTAGCATAGCCACAGCTCTAGAGTAGAAGCTGTCTCTAAAAAAAAAAGCCTCTTTTTGTCCCTAGTTTTTTTTGATAGACCTGTATGCAAAGGTCACCACTTGAATGAAGTCACAGTTCAAAAAGAGAGTGTGCTGGATGAGACGGGTCTCTCTGCGGTTGTACTTGCTACAGGAATGGGACTGGGGGTCAAAAACAGGGAAGGAATGGCTGTAAGCTTCTGTCTCCCATCTTTTCTCCCAGCATAGCAGAGGAGCAGAGGTCCATGTTAGGAGTTACCGTGTTTCCCCGAATATAAGACAGTGTCTTATATTAATTTTTGCTCCCAAAGATGTGCTATGTCTTATTTTCAGGGGATGCCTTATTTTTCCTGTGTTCTGTTCGTCGGGCATGCTTCCAAACAAAAACTTTGCTATGTCTTACTTTTGGGGGATGCCTTATATTTCGCACTTCAACAAAACCTCTACTATGTCTTATTTTTCGGGGATGTCTTATATTAGGGGAAACAGGGTAGCAGTCATGAATTAGTTTGGTCATCTGGAGGGGCTTGTAGGCCCCTTCCACACATGCAGAATAATGCACTTTCAATCCACTTTCAATGTACTTTGAAGCTGGATTTTACTGTGCAGAATAGCAACATCCACTTTTAAACAATTGTGAAAGTGGAATGAAAATGCATTATTCACAATACTAGAACCAGGGGGCCTTCATTGAAAATGCTGGGGGGAAGAATTAGGACTAATAAAAGGAAACACTTCTTCACGCAACGTGTGATCGGTGTTTGGAATATGCTGCCACAGGAGGGGGTGATGGCCACTAACCTGGATAGCTTTAAAAGGAGCTTGGACAGGTTTATGGAGGAGAAGTTGATTTATGGCTACCAATCTTGATCCTCCTTGATCTGAGATTGCAAATGCCTTAGCAGACCAGGTGCTCAGGAGCAGCAGCAGCAGCAGGCCATTGCTTTCGCCTCATGCATGTGAGCTCCCAAAGGCACCTGGTGGGCCACTGCGAGTAGCAGAGTGCTGGACTAGATGGACTCTGGTCTGATCCAGCAGGCTAGTTCTTAAGTTCTTAAGGTGGCTTTAGTATGGCAGAATTCCAGAATGACAACTCTTTCATTCTTTTCCCTTGTTTATCCAAAAGTCTGGCTGAAGTCCAGTTGTGGCCTACCAGTGTACAATGTGAATTATTGACCAATGCTGGTAAAGGTCAGGAGGGGCCCTTACCCGCTGTGCCAACGGCAGAAGCAGGGGCCCTGGGATTCTGGCACAACGTTCAGTGCCGTGTTCCAGTGCCAGAAGAGGGCAGCAGTCACCTCATGTCAGCAAGATCACCCCTCCACCGGAGTAAGTCCCCTGGGAAGGGTGAATCCACCCATGCGGTGGCATGCCGCTCCCAAAAGCGGATTCAGCCCTCCCCCTTTGGATGGGGCTCTTAATCACGTATGGCCCCAAGTTTCCATTCATTGAGAAGAAGAGGAGGAGGAGGAGGAGGAGGAGGAGGAAGAAGAAGAGGAGGAGGAGGAAGAGGAGGAGGAGGAAGAAGAAGAAGAGGAGGAGGAGGAAGAGGAGGAGGAGGAAGAAGAGGAGGAGGAGGAAGAGGAGGAGGAAAAGGAGAAGGAAGAGGAGGAGGAAGTAGAAGAGTAGTAGTAGTAGTTTGGAATTATATCCCCCCTTTCTCTCCTGCAGGAGACTCAAAGGGTCTTACAATCTCCTTGCCCTTCCCCCCTCACAACAAACACCCTGTGAGGTGGGTGGGGCTGAGAGAGCTCCGAGAAGCTGTGACTAGCCCAAGGCCACCCAGCTGGCGTGTGTGGGAGTGCACAGGCTAATCTGAATTCCCCAGAGAAGCCTCCACAGCTCAGGCGGCAGAGCTGGGAATCAAACCCGGTTCCTCCAGATTAGATACACGAGCTCTTAACCTCCTACACCACTGCTGCTCCCATTGCCTAATAATTCTAGTTTATTAGTGTTAAATCATCTAATAATCTGATAAGAGGTCTTGGCATCAGTTGAATCTGTTATCGTGAGGGGCTTTGAAGAGCAACCTGTTCTGTTAACGGGAACGCCGGCACAACCTGCTTTTGCGAGTCTCTCAAGCCGTGCGGGCTTGTTCATTCAGTGGAATTAAGTCGGGTAGAGTTCTGTCTGCATTGTTTTGTTCCAGGCTGTGGGTTGCATGGTTGAATGGTCACTCCACAAGAAGAGTTAGAAACTTAATGCGTTGGAGAGACTTAGCCAAAATCCATCCTTCTGAGCACACTGATTTTTTGGTGGGCACTAGATCGATTGGCGAGGGTGCATTCAGCCATGGGGCACGTACCCATGAGTGTGTAACCCCCATGCTCAGAATGGGTTGACCCAGAAAGGGGTGGAGACTCAAAGCAGCAGAAGGCTCATGTAGTTTGGAGGAGACAAGGCTACCAGACTCGGACCTTGATTTCTATAAGCCCTTAACACCTTGTTAAGGGTTTTTTTATGTTTGTAATGGGTGAGAGTTCTCCTGGAAACCTTCATCATGTTGAATCCTGTTCATCAAGCCCTTGGAGTCTTCAGGGGCCAACCCACTTGCAAAGAAGAATTGGACTTGGCAGTAGCAGTAGACTGTAAATATAAGGACTTGAAAATGCAACCTGAACAGGACCTTGAAGTGTGATGTTAAATGTTGATGTTTGGTGTTATATGTTAAGAAAGTAAACCAATTTTGTTTTAAAAATGTGTTGTTGCAAACTCATTCCAAATTCTGCCCCACAGAACCCACAAGCTGAGGTTACAAGTGCATACCTGCAGGGGCAAGTAGCAGAATGCAAGAGTCCAGTTGCTTCTTTGGCCTGGATAAATATGACCTCACTGGTTTTTAATTAAATATCTGAGGCTCAGAGTCGAGCGTCTTGCTTGGCATGTAGGAAGCCCTTGGTATCTCCAGTTAAAAAGATCCAGGTAGTATTGAGACTCTGGAGAAGATGCAGCTGGTTTGAGTGGACAATACTCACCTTGAGGGACTGAGGAGGGCAACCAAAATGGTCAAAGGTCTGGAATCCATGCCCCACGAAGAGAGACTTAGGGAGCTGGGGATGTTTACTTTGGTGAAGAAAAGTTGAAGAGGTGACATGGTAGCCATGTTTAGATATTGCAAGAGGTGACATGTTGGTGAGGGAGCAAGCTTGTTTTCTGCTGTTCCAGAGACTAGGACCAGGAGTAATGGGTTCAAGGTGCAGGAAAAGAGATTCCACCTAAACATCAGGAAAAACTTCCTGACTGTCGGGGCTGTTTGACAGTGGAATGCACTGCCTCAGAGTGTGGTGGAGTCTCCCTCTTTGGAGGTTTTTAAACAGAGGCTGGATGGCTATCTGACAAGAGTGCTTTGATTATGTGTTCCTGCACGGCAGGGGGGTTAGACTTGATGGCCTTTGGGGTCTCTTCCAACTCTGATTCTATGATTGGTCTGATTCAGTGTGAGGCACCATCATATGCTCAGGTGCTCAGGCTTAAATGAAAAGGTGGATTTGAGCCTGGTGTTGTTAGTCCAAACATAACTGAAAGTGTTCAGTAGTTCGCTGACTCCACATTGGTTGTGACAGGTTTCTGCAGAATAGGACATCAGCCTTTGGGCTGTGGTTTTGTTGGGGAGGGGGGCAGAAAGCCAATCACTGAACAGTGCCAGTTGGTGAGATATGGGTGGCTTTTCAGGAGACATATCTGAAGAGTCCACTGAAATGTTTCAGGCAGCGAACATTTATCCTGCTACTTTGGGTCCGTGGCTGAGGCAGTAAACCTCCAGGTCCCAGTGACCAAAGAAGAAGAAGAGTTTGGATTTATATCCCTCCTTTCCTCCTGCAAGGAGACTAAAAGGGGCTTACAATCTCCTTTCACTCCCCCCCCCCCACCACAAACACCCTGTGAGGTGGATGGGGCTGAGAAAGCTCCAAAGAACCGTGACTAACCCAAGATCACCCAGCTGGCATGTGTTGAAGTGCACAAGCTAATCTGGTTCCCCAGATAAGCCTCCACAGCTCAAGTGGTAGAGCGAGGAATCAAACCCAATTATCCATATTAGAGTTCACCTGCTCTTAACCGCTACACCACGCTGGCTCTCTTAACCACTACACCACAAAGGCAACATGAGTTGTAGGCCTCGGCCTCTGTGCCCTGATGTTGGACCTCCGGAGGAACTGGCAACCATTGCAGAGGCTTAGCTTCAAGGGGAAGGGGGTGGGTGGGTTCCAGGGCGGGACAGTGGCAGAGGACACACCGGGTGCTTTCCCCCCTTGCTACACCTCTGAGCCATTATGAGAGAAAGGATGCTGGACTAGATGAGACCAGTGATCTGATCCAACAAGGTTCTTATATTCTTGCAACCGTTTAGCTTAAAGCCTCCTTGGTTAGGTATTTTTACGCTTATGTGCTGCCTTCTAGATTGGTGTAGCTTGCTCTGACCAGCAGCAGCTTATCCCAGACTTTTTACCAAGATGCCACAGATTGGACTTTGGATCTTCTGCTCCTTAAGGCTGTACTTTATCACTCGGGTATGAGCCAACACAGTCTCTCTCCCGCCATTTGAAGAATGTTCACTTTTCTGCCAACGCAGAGATTTTACCTCCTCCGTCTCTAAAGGAATTCCCTTCAGGTGTGGGGCGGAAATGTGCAGCGCTCTCAACAAGTCATTGAATCTTGCCCAATTCTGTTCCTTGTTTTCCTGCTGACTGGGCTTTTCCCAAACCTATTGGAAAGGCGATCCCTTGCAGGTTCTATATGCACCTCCCAGGAGAAGGCATGGCTCCCTTTCTGCTACTTGAACCATCACCAAAGCAAAATAAACCTCCTGTTGAGGACAGAAAGAGACTGCTTTATAGGTGGCAGTGATGCATACTGAATCGGAATGGCCTGCTTTTAGGTTTAGGTTCCTGAGTTCGTAGGTTTATGGCACTATAAATAACAATGTTGTCCTAAAAACCTGGGGAATATTCTTATTAAACAGTAAATAATGCCAGGCACAAGTTTTTTATTTAAAAAAAATCAAAGCCCTGCAGGTCGTTCGTCTAAAGATGGCACTTTTGCGGAGAGGGCCCGAGAAGTGTGTTGTGTGTGAATATCTTTAAAATAATCCTTTTCCCATTGTGTGTATGTGTGTTTGACTTTGACAAGAGATGTCTAAGATAGTGTCCAAGTAAGCACTCCATTAATTCTCTTCCAGTGTCACTTGTTGTGGGGTTCTGGCATTATCTTTCTCCCCGTTTCTCTTTTGGAAATGGCTGGCGTTTTGGTTCTTTCTGCTGTGCAAATGGATGTGATAGAATCCTCTGTTTTCTGGTGCATTGAGAGAGTTACCACAGAATGTGACAGGACTTTGACTAGAAATTATTCATGTTGTGTTGTGTCGGTTTTGTGACTTGCACAAGGGCATAACGGAGGGCAGCGCGTCTTGTGTTTGCGAATTGGAAGCAAGTTTGCAGAGATGAAGTTGGGAGCATCTGTTTTCTTTGGAAACCGCTAAAAGGGCCTCATGAGAGCTCTTGAGAATTTAAAAACTGGCGCACTATATTCCATTGTTTTGGTTGGTCTTCGTGGAAGGTTTTACATTGCTGAAAGGGAGTTGCATTTGCTGTTAATCGTTTATTTGTGTAATATCTGAAGAACCCTTGGTGAAAATGTTGCTGCAATAATCATTTTAAGCAACTTGCCTTGCAAAATGGTTCTTCCGATCTATGGTGGCTTCGTCACCATTCCATATTTAAAGATACTCAAGATGGTATACTGTAATGACGTGATATAAGACCACAGAAAACCATCTGCAGGGTAAAGTAAGGTAAAAACCGAAAACTGCTATTGGGTTTCTTGTGCTAAAAGTTCAGTTTTTAAGATAATTGCGCGGAAAAACAAGCCTTATGCTTACCGTTTATTTCCTGTGATGATCCATCTGTGGGTAAGTTGGCGAAACAAATTTTGAAGAGCAGTAACTAAAATGCAGTTTCTAAAAGAAATAATTTTTAAAGCTGTACGCAGGCTTTAAATAATGCAAAATCTGTTGGGTTTTTTGTTTACATATATATTTTATTGAATTCACTGCATGTAGTAGGAGTAATTATGCTACTGTTAATATGTATGCATGTGTCCTTGTTTGGTGGGAATCTTGGGAAAACTCCCCCCCCCCCACACACACACACACATTGAGCAACTATCTAAAAATAGAACTATTCTTTTTGGCCTTTGTGTTCTTTTTGTTGTAATTTTAACCAATCTTACTTCCCAATGGGGCTTATTTCCAGCAAAGTATTCTTAGGATTAGCCGGTTCTTTTTTTTTTTTTTGATACTTACCAAAACCAGGATAGATTTTGGTTCACTAGTAAATATATTCTTGACCCTAAACGTGGATTTACTTTCATGTGTGGGAAGGTACTGGATTTATAATATGTACTTAGAACCATGTTTGTTTTATATCTTGCCTGTGTATGTATATTGTATATCTTCAAAGCACACTTCTGACAAATTAATGTCAGGTGTGGTGAGGGCATTCTTGGGGCATGGCTGGGGCGTGGCGGAACCGGGGCATTTCAGGGCAGGGGGCGCACCAGTGCACTGGGCGCTGTCCCCCCCTTGCTACGCCTCTGTTTGTGCTCCACCTTAAATTTGTCTCCAGCATTGTTCCCATATACACTACCCGGTGGCCTTTCTTGTTCTTTGAAGAACACAGTGTTCCTCGCCTGAATGACGTGTGGCCTTCGCTACCCTTTATTTCTCCATGAGACGATTCTCCATTGTTGTTTACTTTTTCCCAGCATTCCAGTAATGTCATGTTTGTTTTTCCATTGAGACGATTCTCCATTGTTGTTAACTACTTTGCATTATTTTATTTATTTATTATTTAGATTTGTAGACCGCCCCATCCCCAAGGGGCTCTGGGCGGTGCACAACAGTGTCAATATATATACCAGGTATAACAAGGATCACAATAGTGACCCCATTTACTAAAATCCATTAAAATCCATTAAAACAGCGGTCAAAACAATAATAACAGGCGTCCCATAACCCAGTTCATTAAAAACCTCCCCAAAAAGAGGGAACGGCCGGACTCCTCCCTAGGAGTTGTAAAAATAAGGGAGCAAAGGGGGGCGCCCTACTCAGCGACTGGACACTCCAAAGGCCCAGCGGAACAACTCAGCCTTGCAGGCCCTGCGGAATTCACCAAGGTCCCGCAGGGCCCAGACAGCTGGAGGGAGAGTGTTAAGAGTGTCATCTAACGCCAGCATCAAATAAACACTACATCTGCCTGCATATTAGTCCGACCAATGGCAAGACAAGTTGTAGGATCGTGACCTAAAAGATCTGGAATTTTTTCTTCTCTGATTTTTTAAAAAGGGTCGTAAGCTGTAGTAATGCAGTCCAAACTCTGCTTATGACCTGAGTTGGATCCCAATGGAAGTCGGTTTCTGGTGGCCGGCTCAAGGTTCACTCGACCTTCCATCCTTCCAAAGTCGGTAAAATAAGCATCTAGCTTGCTGGGGGTAAAGTGTAATCAACCGGGTAAGGCAGCGGCAAACCATCCCGTAAACATAGTCTACATGGCAAATTTTGTGTGATGTCACCCATGGATCATTAATGACCAGGTGCTGGTACAGGGGATTACCAGTGCGGCGTAGTGATTAAGAGCTGGTGGATTCTAATCTGGAGAACTGGGTTTGATTCCCCACTCCTCCACCTGTGTGTCAGAGGCTTATCTGGTGAACCAGATGTGTTTCCGCACTCCTACATTCCTGCTGGGTAACCTTGGGCTAGTCACAGTTCTCTCAGAACTCTCTCGGCCCCACCTACCTCACCAGGTGTCTGTTGTGGGGAGAGGAAGGGAAAGGAGCTTGTAAGCCACCTTGAGTCTCCTTACAGGAGAGAAAGGGGGGTATAAATCCAAACTCGTCCTCCTCTTCTTCTTTTTTACCAATTAATTTTTTTAAATAGTCTCATCTGGCCTGGTGCAGAGTTCCGATGAGCGTGAAAGCATGCGTGGTGTTTTTGTGTCATTTTGGTTGGCCCTAATTTTAAGAAGGTATCGTGACGGATCTTGCTTTTTGTTTTTTTAATCCCGGTCACTTTTATCGAAAGCCGCCATGCTGGGGAACTAGTATGGTGTAGTGTGTGCGTGTCTGACTTCTGAGTTCTGGGTGATCTGCATTTGAATCCCTGCTTCTACCATGAAAGTTCGCTGACTTGTCACAAGTGGCTGACCTGACAGAGTTGTTGTGAAAAAATGAGAGGCGGGGAGAACGCTGTTCTAAAGCCTCTTTGAATCCAAACTTGGGAGAAAAACGGGATATAAATAAGTAAATGCAAAACAAATTAGGTGCAGATGTACCGTGAAGGGCAGGGGGCTGCCCATTCAAAGAGGTCAGGATTATGTGGTGTCCAAACACAACAGGGAGCAAAACAAATTTTGGCAGAAGACCCCAACTGAATTCCTTCCCTTTGCTTATGAATCCGACTGGCTCAGCGTCAACACTGTGGATGACATGGTTTCCCTTCACTTCCACGGGTTCTTTTTCCGCTGAGCGTTGGAGGATTCTGCTATTAGTTCTCCGCCTGTCAGCAAAGCATTCCTGACCCGCTTGCATCTTGTAGTCTGTTTACATGATCAACAGCTTTCAGATGCTGGCAAGTTTAATTGCTTTCTCGGTTAAGCCCCGAGGCAAGGAAACGTTTGCTCCAAGACAGCTTTTAGAAAGTCTAAACAGGGGCTCCACCGAAGATAACCACGCTCCAGGAAAGCTGCTCTGCAAATGCAGAAACTTGGAATGTGTCTGGCAGGTAAACATCTCTGCTGGAGGCCACTCGGGGTATGTCCAGATCTCTAGTGGAGCGGCAGGTGCCGCAGTGGGTGTGAAAAGCGCCGTCCAGTCACAGCTGATCCAATGAAACCCCTCAGTGGGCTTTCAAGTAAAGTGATTAAATGTAATATTTAGAAGAAGAGTCTTGGATTCATACCCCGCCTTTCTCTCCTGTAAGGAGACTCAAGACGTCTTACAAACTCCTTTTCCCTTCCTCTCCCCACAACAGACACCTTGTGGGGTAGGTGAGGCTTAGAGAGTTCTGAGAGAACTGTGACTGGCCCAAGGTCACCCAGCAGGCTTCATGTGAAAGAGCGGGTATTTGAACTCGGTTCTTCCGATTAGAGCCTACTGCTTATGTAGAGGAGGGGGAAATCAAACTCTTAACCACTATTCCACACTAATTTTATCAATTTAATTTGCTTATACTCTCTGCAGGGGCAACCAAAAACAGCTTGCAGTGGCGTAGGAGGTTAAGAGCTCGTGTATCTAAACTGGAGGAACCGGGTTTGATTCCCAGCTCTGCCGCCTGAGCTGTGGAGGCTTATCTGGGGAATTCAGATTAGACTTACACTCCCACACATGCCAGCTGGGTGACCTTGGGCTAGTCACAGCTTCTCGGAGCTCTCTCAGCCCCACCCACCTCACAGGGTGTTTGTTGTGAGGGTGGGAAGGGCAAGGAAATTGTAAGCCCCTTTGAGTCTCCTGCAGGAGAGAAAGGGGGGATATAAATCCAAACTCTTCTCTTCTTGCACTGTTCTCCTCTCCTCTATTTTATTCTCACTACAACCCTGTGGATAGGCTGAAAGAGTATGGCTGGCCCAAGGTCACCCGGTGACCTTCCTTAGCACAAGTGGGATTTGAGCCTGGCTCTTTCAGATGCTAGTCTGACACTCTTCACCGCCACACCCCTCCACCAATTAGAAGCCTCGCTGGGCAGACTCCCCCATTTGGCCTTGCCCACTTTCTAAAAAGGTGTCACTCGTCGTCATGATGCCCATGGGGATCCCTGCCTTAGACTTTCCTCACAGATAGGGGCAGTGGTGGGATCCAAAAATTTTAGTAACAGGTTCCCTCGCCAGCCCCCCCTCAGCAAAGAGGGCAGAGGCGTACCTAGGCAAACCTGAGCCCTGGGCAAAACCTGAGTTGGATGCCCCCCCATGGGCAGCCACCCCACCACAACCCCCCCCAATTTTTTTTGCACCAGGTCATTTCTAAATCATCATCCCATTATAGAAAATGCCCCAACTCGCAAATCTGAACACAGCAATGGTGAAATACACAGGTTCTTTGATAGAGACTGGTGAGATAAAAGGTACGAAAGGCTGAGAATCAATGAATTGCAGTACCTGGAAAGGATTAACCCAGTTCAGGGAGTTACATTATTAGTCGCAATTGCTATACGGAACCTTCACGTTCAAAGGCAGTAGGCCTCTCGGGGAGGTGAGGGCGTGGAGATGGGAAAGCGGGCCCCATTAGTAACCCCCTCTTGGCACACACAAATAATTAGTAACCCACTCTCGGGAACTGGTGGGAACCTGCTGGATCCCACCTGTGGATAGGGGGCCTCATGGTACAACATGTCTACATGTCCCAAGTGATAAGGTTTGGAAGAGATGTTTGGCTTGTTGGATTTCGGACTCTCCCCGAAAGAAATGTTTATGCCTCGTCCCATTTTCAACTTTGAGCTCTGCTTGGCAGCAGGCTTCACTGAACAGGGCAGGCCAGTCAAAAGGTTGCTGCTGCTCTGCGTTTTGGGCCTGTTATGTTTGCATGTGGATAAAGTCAGCCTTTGGCTCCAAATCTCAACAAGGAACTTGGCTGAAAATAGATTTGGTTGCAATGTAGTTCCCCTGGGTGTGTGCCAACATGCCTTTTGCCCCACTGAACATACAAAATCCCCAGCCAGTAAACCTCTACAGCCCTTGAGTGCATTCCTTTCTGGCAGAGCTTTTATTGTTGGCAAAAACCAGCTGGTGATCGCTCAGAGTCATTCCTCCTTCCCCAAAGTTGGCGTGACAGCGGAAAGCTGGCATGGCGAAAGCAAAGCCGTTCGCAGTTGCCAGGAACATGGCGCCGGACAAAGCTGCTGCCGTCGTGTTTTAGTGAATGCACGGGAGATTTGCCCAGTGTTGCTGGCGGTCGAGGGTGCTTGACATTGCTTGAGCAATCAGGAAATGAGGGCAGAGCAGAATAAAGTAGTGGTCCAGTAACATCCTTTATTTCAATAAGAATTTTTTTAAATTTTTAATTGTATAGAATGTTTATATAACCGTTACATACCATACATTTTTCTAACTATACATTTCCCCACCTTTTTCCCTCCCCCCCCCTCTTCTTTTTCTCTGTTGTTCAAGCAAGCAGCAGAAGATCCATTCTCAGTATTCTCCTCTTCCAAAATCCTTCGTTAAATCCGGCTTCTCTCATCCAGGTCACAAACATTGTCCATATCTTCGTAATATCTCTTAATTTCTCTTGCCACGGCATGTTTTTTGCCATCATCTCAAAAATTTCTTAACTGTATTTGTTCCCATACATATTCCAACCATTTTGAGATTGTCCGTTTCTTATTATCTTTCCAGCCCAGTGCTATCACTGCACGTGCAGATCTAATAATAATTTTGTACATTGGCCCCGGAGTTCTATTTACCCTTTTATCTTCTATTATTCCTACCATTAATAAATCATTATTTGTATCGGTTTTCACGTTTACTAATTGTTCTATATACTTCAAATTTTTTTCCCCAAAACTTTTTTACCTCTTTACATTCTATCCACATATGGATGTAGTATGCTCCCTGTTCACCACAATGCAAACATCTTGGGCTCAAAATAAGAATTTTTGTGAGATCTAACCCACTTCATCATAATCTTATGCACCGGGAAATCTTGACTCCTCCCTTCCCCTCAGCCTTCCCTATAAGATTTCCCAGTGAATCATTTCCTTTGCAGTGTGTATGCAGATAGCTCAGGCTAGCCTGATCTCGTCAGAACTCAGAAGCCAAGCAGAGCTGGCCCTGGTTTGTACTTTCCTGGGAGACTGCCAAGCAAGCCCTGGGTTGCTGTTTAGAGGCAGACGAGGGCAAACCGCCTCTGCTCATCTCTGCCCTGACCTGGGCTAGCCAATCGCATCACATCTCAGAAGTTAAGCAGGCTCAACCCCGGTTAGTGCTGGAATGGGAGATCACCGAGGGTTTCTACGCAGAGGCAGGAAAAGGCAAACCACCTCTGGACCTCTCTTGACTTCAAAACTCCCTAAGGGGTTCCCGGAAGTCAGCTGCAACCTCTGGGCACCTTCCACCACTGTTGATCTGACGAAGTGGGCTGTTGGGGAGGAAAACTCCTAACTGAAATGAGTGTGGCTGGTTTTTAAGGGGCTAATGGGCTTCCAATTCATTTCCGCATAACTAGGATTGTCAGGCTGCCCCAGCCACCGGCAGGTGATGGAGAGTAGGGTTGTACAATCCACTCTCTAAAGGATCCATTTTCTCCAGCGGAGCTGATGTCTGGCGATGAGCTGTAATTCCGGGGAATCCCCAAGTCCCACTGGAGGCTGGCTCACTTAAAACAGACTACTTAAAACAGACAAAACCCTTTGCAATCATCGGGGGGTGGGGGGGGGGGGGGGAGAGGTGGTGGAGAGGATTATCTATTATTTATTGCCATCTGTTTTTATGATCTGTTTGGCAATTGAAGTGCCATTGTTTTAATATTTGTATCGTTTATATTTTAAAAGATCTCAGCGATTGTGTAATAATTTTATGTTGTGACCCGTCCTGAACCCTGCAAGGATAGGGCAGAAATCAATCAATCAATCAATCAATCAATCAATCAATCAATCAATCAATCAATCAATCAATCAATCAATCAATCAATCAATCAATCATATACATACATACATACATACATACATACATACATACATACATACATACATACATAGACGGCAAAGCGGAACGACAACTATGCATGGATAGGGAAGAGCTGGGAAGTGCAGTTACGCTTTGAGTCCGACTCTGGTGCAAGCCAGGAGAAACTGCAGGGGTTTTTGTAAGAATCCCACGGTGGTGTTTTTTTTCTGGCCAATCCCATAATGCCTTGGAGCAGCAGTGACGTAGCGGTTAAGAGCAGGTGCATCCTAATCTGGAGGAACCGGGTTTAATTCCCCGCTCTGCCGCTTGAGCAGTGGAGGCTTCTCTGGGGAATTCAGATTAGCCTGTACACTCCCACACATGCCAGCTGGGTGACCTTGGGCTAGTCACAGCTTCTCGGAGCTCTCTCAGCCCCACCCACCTCACAGGGTGTTTGTTGTGAGGGGGGGAGGGCAAGGAGATTGTAAGCCCCTTTGAGTCTCCTGCAGGAGAGAAAGGGGGGATATAAATCCATACTCTTCTTCTTGGTGGAAACTCTTCTTCTCGGGCAAGTAGGGGAGTACTTATCACCATATTTGGAAACCCAGGTTGGAGGAAGAAGAGGAGAGAGAATGCATTATTCTGCATGTGCGGAAGGGGCCTCCTTCTTGCCTGTTATGCTGCTTAGAGACAGACCACTGAACAGGTGCTCCAGGGCCGGCTTTGGCAAGAAGGTGCTTGTTGGCCGCTGGGCTCTCTGAATAAAAGATCAGAAGAGCAGTGTTCTTGCCTGCAACGTGGGAGGGTGAGAACGTGCAGAAGGCGCAGTGGCATGTTGTGGTAGAGATAGGGAAGAAGTTTCTGCTTGTGACCATTTCAGAGGCTGACAGGTGGCCCAAACTGTGTTATCCCATAAACTTTCTCCTCCCATGCTGTTTGTTAGAGCGCAGTAGGTAATCTGCCTCAAGTTAAAACTTCCCTGCCTGTGAGCCTCTAGTTCCGTGATGGCGAACCTTCGGCACTCCAGATGTTATGGACTACAATTCCCATCAGCCCCTGCCGGCCAAGCTGGCAGGGGCTGATGGGAATTATAGTCCATAGCATCTGGAGTGCCGAAGGTTCGCCACCACTGCTCTAGTTCACCACAGAGAAGGCTTTCTCCCAGTCTGTCTATCCTAAATCATGCATTTTGCATAACATTATGTGTTAATAACTATTGCCTTTCTCAAGACTGTATTTTAATATGGGAACGTTCCACCGGCCAGCGGGTGATACCAGGGAATATACTTGGCATCCCACAAACCTGAGCTTCCTCCCATCTCGCCGTGTTTACCTCAGATTTTTTTTTTAATATCGCTAGTGAGGTCCTGATGTTTTGTGGTCTCAAGCTTTTATGTTTTCATCTATCCATTAGTAGTTTTGCTGACTTCATTATTGCTGGTTTAATTTTGTGTGTGTGTGTGGTGTTGACTTTGCACTGTTATATCGCTTTACTGGGATTGAGAGATGCAGAAGAATGCATCACAGTTCTGTGATGGGGTAATAAATGGCTTTAAATGATGCACACTTGTTTGTGTTTATTAATAACAAATCTCTGTTGTCGTCAGATGTGACTTTTAGACCTTAACAAGCCCAGGGCCAAATGACCCTAATATTTACCGATTGTTGGCAGAACACCACTGTTAGCTTCCACCTCTTATTATGTATATACCATTATATACTCGTTCATAAATTAAATTCCGCATATAAGTCGAGGCACCCTAATTCACACACCACAAAAAAACTGGGAAAACTTATTAATTCCCGTGTAAGTCGAGGTTGGGAAGTGACGGCAGCAGCTGATAAATTTCAAAAAGAAAAATAGATGCCAATAAAATTCCATCAATTGAGGCATCAGTGGGGTTGGAAATGTTTTTGAATATTTATTTCAAAGAAAAACAGTAAACTGTGGCTCTGTAGAGAGGTGGAAAAGAGGTCCAACAAGAACAATATGGTATCAATGATAACTTTTAAAGGTACAAAGCGCCTTAGCTCAGGCGACTAACCGGCTAAAACACAAAGAGTTAAAATCCTCCAAAACTGGATTCCTCATCATCATCTGTATGTCCCAAATGTAACCTTTGGATTTTACAGAGGGATATTATCAGAAATGGAAAATTTTTATTAGCTTCCATAGTAAGCTCTAATGAAGGATGGGGCAGCTCCCTTTGGAAGTCAATAACAGATTCCCTGGCCAAACTTCACCAAACCTGGCTGGTATCATAAAGGGACTTACGGTGGATGAGACCGGACAGGAACTGAACTGAAGTTTGGTTCAGAGGGTCCGAAGTTATGGACCCTCAAAAGGGTAGCCCCATCTACTAATAGCTCCCATTGAAAACAATGGGGAATGGGGGCACCTGTTTGAAGGGGGTCCATAACTTTGGACCCCCTGAACCAAACTTTACCAAACTTGGCAGGCATGTCAGGAGTATGCTTCTGAAGGGGTACCCTGAAATTTTAGTGCCGCTTTAGCATAAAAACTGCATCCCCTGCTGGCCCGGCAAAGTAAAACACACAAAATTTTTTAATGACCCGCATATAAGTCGAGGGGAGCTTTTTCAGCATTAAAAATGTGCTGAAAAATTCGACTTATACATGAGTATATACGGTACCTTAGAAACGTAACACAGGTTTCTGTTAAACACCACTTCAAAGAAACAGATACACAATACAAAACACTTGTGCTAGGTAAAAGCACTTACAAACTCCCCGATATGTCATACAGCAAGTATACAGCAGATATATAATGATTTAAACCATGTTGAAACTGACAACTGCTCTACAAAGGTGCTTACCAACAGCTTCTTTAGTTTTAAAGGTGTGAGACTTGAAGGTAATGAAAGATTCTGGTTGTCGCTCACCAATATGTATAGCAGGTGGGAATTCCATGGGAATGTCAACTCAATGCATGGCAGCTGTGAAAAAGGCAAATTCAATGCTGGGGATAATTAGGAAAGGAATTGAGAATAAAACTGCAAGGATTGTCATGCCCTTATATAAAGCAGTGGTGCGACCGCACTTGGAGTACTGTGCTCAGTTCTGGTCGCCACATCTCAAAAAGGATATCGAAGATATAGAAAAAGTGCAGAGAAAGGCAACGAGGGTGATTGAAGGATTGGAGCACCTTCCTTATGAGGAGAGGCTGCAGCGTTTGGGAATCTTCAGTTTGGAGAGGAGACGTCTGAGGGGGGATATGATTGAAGTCTATAAAATTATGCATGGGATAGAAAATGTTGACAGAGAGAAATTTCTCTCTCTTTCTCACAATACTAGAACCAGGGGGCATTCATTGAAAATGCTTGGGGGGAGAATAAGGACTAATAAAAGGAAACACTTCTTCACGCAACGTGTGAAGCTGCTGCCGCCTTTTCAGAACCGTTTTTTCAGGAGGCTGCACAATAAATGTTCATTGATAAGAAGTCAGCAGCCACCGGCTCTTCGAGCCATCCTGGCAATTCAGGTTGCAGAAAGCAGAGTTGGAAATAAGATGTACCAGGCTTCCCCTGGTCCATGCATAGAATACATTAACAGTTTGAATGGCATTAATGAAAAATGCTGTGCTGTGAGCATGCGAAAGAGGACGCCCAGACCTTTCCTGGGACTTTGGGGATTAACTGTCTTGCTTCTGCCTTGAATTACTGCTGAGGATTTCTTCCAGTCGGGGAAGTGACAGCTGTAAATAAATAGATCCAGCCTGCAACCAAGAAGACGTTGCCAGGAAGGCTTTCCTGACCTGTACTGTGTCAGTTTTTCACACCAGCAATTTACCGATGCTCTACTTCTTGGGGCTACCACTGGACACTGTGGGCTGTGCGGACTTTAATTTGCATGTTTTCCACATCATTAAAATAATTCTTCGTCTTTGGCCGAATTCCCACTGAACATTTAATCTAGATACAACCAAGTTTCAAAAGAATCGGCACCTTTTCATCCAGGTTCCAACATCCTCACTGCATTCTAGTGAAGAAGTAGAAGAAGAGGAGGAGGAGGAGGAGTAGTTTGGATTTATATCCCCCCTTTCTCTCCTGCAGGAGACTCAAAGGGGCTTACAATCTCCTTTCCCTTCCCCCCTCACAACAAACACCCTGTGAGGTGGGTGGGGCTGAGAGAGCTCCTAAGAGCTGTGACTAGCCCAAGGTCACCCAGCTGGCGTGTGTGGGAGTGTACAGGCTAATCTGAATTCCCCAAATAAGCTTCCACAGCTCAGGCAGCAGAGCTGGAAATCAAACCTGGTTCCTCCAGATGAAGACATCTAGGTCTGCCCATTGGTGGGGGGGGGGGGGTGCCTGCTGTCAGGCAGCACCAAAATTTCAGAGTATCTTTAGGAGACCCTCCTGATGGTGCCACCCAGGTTTGGTGAAGTTTGGTTCATGGGGGCCAAAGTTATGGACCCTTAAATGTGTAGCCCCCATCTCCTATTAGCTCCCATTGGAAACAATGGGGGATGGAGGCACCCCCTTTGGGAGTCCACAGCTTTGGACCCCCTGGACCAAACTTCACAAAACCTGGGTGGTATTAGTAGGAGACTCTCCTAATGAAACCACCCAGGTTTGTTGAAGTTTGGTTCATGGGGGCCAAAGTTATGGACCCTCAAATGTGTAGCCCCCATCTCCTATTAGCTCCCATTGGAGTGTTTTTTCAAAAAGGTGCATATACAAGCAGGTCCAGGAAAATCCTGTGATAAGGGGGGGGGGCAGGGAGGAGCACCAGAAACGGGACTTATCTGTGTTCCACAGTTCGGCTGTGAGGAGATCTTGTGGGAACCTGGATGTTTCAGGTGACTATCCCAGGATTAGTCACCAGTGGGAATTCGTCCTTAATAAAGTTGGTGGCTGACTGCTTGCTGGTTAAGGCCACGTCATGTTTCCCTAGTTGAGATTTCCTGCTCAATGAAGCATTCAAAAATATTGTTCAGGTAAAATAAAATCACGGGATTGGATTTAAATGTAGGAAATATTATTTTCCTGGTTACAGCAACTTTTTTTAAAAAATGGTCCCATCTGTTTGAAAATATTCAGCTACACTGGATATTGTGAAGACCAGAAACTGGTTTTGATTTTCCGAGGAGAAGTCGATCTCTGGCTACCAATCTTGATCCTCCTTGAGCTCAGATTGCAAATGCCTTCGCAGACCAGGTGCTCAGGAGCAGCAGCAGCAGCAGCAGGCCCTTGCTTTCACCTCCTGCATGTGAGCTCCCAAAGGCACCTGGTGGGCCGCTGCGAGTAGCAGAGAGCTGGACTAGATGGACTCTGGTCTGAGCCAGCAGGCTAGTTCTTATGTTCCTTAGCGAAAGCTGAACTTCATGTATTTCAGTGCTTCATGAACTTGTCAAGACAACTCTTCGGGACTTATGCTCGGCCTGTTCGCATCATTCTTACCTGCTGAGAAGTTTGCTAGGGGAAAAAAGTTTGGATGGCTGGAAAGTTTCCAAAAAGTAAAATTTCGGATGGGTAAAATGTGGAACTCCGATGTTACGCCTGGGGGCATCATGACATCCACTGGTGCCTTTTTTGGTACCTTGAATCATAGAGTTGGAAGAGACCACAAAGGCCATCAAATCCAACCCCTTGCAATGCAGGAACACATAATCAAAGCACTCCTGACAGATGGCCATCCAGCCTCTGTTTAAAAACCTTCAAAGGAGACTCCACCGCACTCTGAGGTAGTGCATTCCACTGTCGACCACCACTTACTGTTAAGAAGTTTTTCCTAATGTGTAGGTGGAATCTCTTTTCCTTCACGTTGAACAAGCTTGCTCCCTCACCAACATGACATCCCTTCAAATAACTAAACATGGCTATCATGTCACAACCTGCCAATTGTTTCTAGAAAGAGGGAAAGACCACTTGGGGTTTTTGCCCAGCAAGGCTTCTGACGGAGGGTTGGAGATTTGATAGTCTCTCTAGATTTTTAAAAGTGTTGTGTTGTCCACCATTTTAAATCTGCCTCCGCCTCTTGCAGCAGCCATTTTGTTGCTGTGTCCGTCACGCGATACCAGAATTCCCAAAGGTGGCTGCAGGCTCAAACAGATAGGTGACGGATCGTTGTCCCACTCCGTACACAAGGCTCAGTAAAACAATGTAGAAATCATTCTGGAATAGGCGAATGCCTTTGTGTTAACCCAGTGAGAAAAGATCCAATAATTGAAATGTCTGTTTCTTTACTGAATTGCACCCTGTGGGAATTCCCTGCCCGAGTGACTGCATCTACCTGCGCTCGCCAAACAAACCGCTCTCGCAAAACCAGCTCGGCAGCCTGTTTTTTGCCACTTGGCTTCCTTAAATGCCAGCTGCTCCTTGGCTCAGTCTCAGAGGTCGAAGGTACACAATTAGGTCAGCGGATGCCGGCAGTAATACTTACAGTGCAATTTAGAATCAAAACCGGGCATTTGTAAAATCAGATCGCGGCAAACGAAAGAGGATCGTTTAGGTTTGGCCATCAGGGAGGGTGGCGGAAATCTACGGCCACTGGTCTCGGCCCAGTTTTGCATACCAGTTTTGTGGTACGCAGTTTTGTGTACCAGTCGGAGAGTGGCGGAGTCTCCTTCTTTGGAAGTGGCCGATATTGTTTTCCTTTTCTCCATTTTGTCCATTTTGTCCTCACAACAAGGCTGGTGCAAGGTCACCCACCGAGATTCCAAGGCTGAGTGGGGTCGAGACCCACCCACCTTAGGGGGAGAGGGAGAGGGGGCCCACCATCTAGTCATAGCCCACCTGCCCTGTAAGGAGGGTTAGGGAGGGGGAGAAGGGAAGGGGGTCTGTCATCTGTTCGTGGCCCACCCCCCCTGGGAGGGAGGGGGAGGGGCCTGTCATCTGGTTAAAGCCCGCCCACCCTGGGGAGAGGGGGAAGGGGCCCGTCAACTGGTTGTGGCTAGCACACTTTTTGGGGAGGGGGATTTGAGCCAGGGTCTCCCAGGTTGTAGTCTAATCCTCCAACCCCGTGGGATACACTCCAGAGCATTGGGGGGGGGGGGGGGTGTGTACGAAAAATTACTTAATGGGTTTGTTAATATGGGGGTACAATTTTAGGGAAAGAGTTGTCAAGGAAAAAGTTGGGAACCACTGTTCTAACCACTACACCATACTGCCTCTCAAGCTTTTGAAAGTCGGAGCTTTGACTCTTGAAAGCTTAGAACAGGGGTCTTCAAACTATGGCCCTCCAGATGTTTGTGGACTACAATTCCCATCAGCCCTGCCACTTGGCCATGCTGGCAGGGGTTGATGGGAATTGTAGTCCATGAACATCAGGAGGGCCATAGTTTGAAGACCCCTGGCTTAGAACCTGCAAATCTTGCTTGATTTTAAGGGGCCAGTGGACTCGAATCTTCTGCGGCCCAAGAAAGCTGCCCATCCGAAACCATTTTCTTGAGAAATCAGGGTATTTTTCAGTTAAGGGGCATCTGGTCCCCATGAGGAACTTTGTGGAAATGGGTTTTTAGGGTCTTGATCATTTAGGCTCATTTATTGATCGAGCAAAATTCAGAGCCACTTAGAAATGCAGCAACGCAACTTGGCTTCCTTTGTTATTCAAAGAGGAAGCCATGTCCTTATTTAAAAACAAACATTGAGAAGTACCAGAAATGAAATTTGGACCGGTCTTAAACTGTCTCTGGAGCTGAACAGCAGAAGAGAGGATTTATACGTTGCGGGTTGAGTCGCAGTTATCTCCTCTCCCTTTTCTTGTGAAGAATATTGCGGCGGTGGTGTGGGAAGGTGGAGATTTAAAACCTGTTGCCGGAGCACAGAATGAAAACAACTGGAAATCATGTGTGTTTTTTTCTCTTTTCATCAACCTGGAATGGTGTTTCCAATCTGATAGCCTTATCTGGAGGAAATAAAATTCTCACAAACAACCAGAATGTTCCAGGGAGAGGAAGGACCCGCTATTTATTGTGAGCAAAACGCCTACATGAAGAAAGTTTCAGCAAATACTTCTTATTGGCTTCGAGACGGGAAATGCTATAAAACTTGAAGTTATCTGGAAGAAGAGTCTGGCCACTGCATTCCTTTTTTCACAGTTAAGGGACATCCGATGCCAACTGCAGAGGGACAGCAACGTTGGAAACTGATAGGAGTGACACTTCCTTTGCGGTGTGTAGTAAAACAGACAAGGCCTATCGATTTTAAAGGGTTCTTAATGAATAACGGAGTGTAGCAGCTTAAAAGCAAAAGCTAAGGTGTAATTTTCGGGAGCTTATTGGAGTTGCTCTGCTCCCACTTTGGAAACATGGTAAATCCTAGCATCTGACACTCCCATGTTTCCTTTCGTCAGAGGCGTACCAGGGGTAAATGGCGCCCAGAGACAAATTGTGTCCAGGACGCCTCCCAGGCTCGGCCCCCCCACCCCAGCTGTGCCCCCACTGCCCTCAACCCCGCCCATGTCACCATGGACATGGGCAAGGTCTAGGGTGCCCACCTTCCCCCCCAAGACTCCCCCTGCCAGCTGGGCTCCCAGCCGGCAGCCTCCAGTCTCTTCTGATCTCCCCTCCAGGCAGGCCAGAAGAGTGCAGTCCCGGCCTCGGAGACCTTCTTTTATAAGCACTGAGGCTGGTGGGTGGGGCTTGGGGAGTAGGAAGGGGTGGGACTTTGAGGACTTCCTGCTGCTGTCTCGTCAAGACAGGAGGGAGGAGGGAGTCCAGAGTGGGGTTGAGGGCGCTTGGAGGACTTCCTGCTGCCTCGTTGTTTTTGCCTGCCTCGGACAGGGTCGAGGCACGCGAAAACAACGAGACAGCAGGACTTCCTGGTCACGTGGGGGGGCTATTTTGCGCCCCCCACGTGACCAGAAGAGTGGTGCCTGGGGACAAAGGGTACCCCTTGTCCCTAGGCAGATACGCCACTGCCTTTCGTTACAAGGGTGCTAAGACCAGTCATGGGAAGTGGAATGCGTCCCTGTGAAATTCTGCTGGTGTGTTGGATGGAGTGGGGTTCGTCCCTGTGACTTCACCCCATTCTCACAAAAGGCAGTGCCCCCCCTTTCTTCGTTCTTATTTCCAAACTTCCTGACAGTAAGGGCTGTCCGACAGGGGAATGCACTTCCTCAGAGTGTGGTGGAGTCTCCTCCTTTGGAGGTTTTTAAAGAGAGGTTGGATGACCGTTGGTCAGGAGTGTTTTGATTGTGTGTTCCTGCATTGCAGGGGGTTGGACTCAGAGGTGGGATCCAGCAGGTTCTCACCAGTTCCCGAGAGTGGGTTGCTAATTATTTGTGTGTGCTGAGAGGGGGTTACTAATTGGGTCTGCTTTTCCGTTAGAAATTCCATTAGGTCCAAAAATCATAAAGTTCTGTTGTTTCCTATGTGGCTGGTTAGCGAAGGTAGAAAACGGGATCATTCTCCCTGTTGGGCTGCTTTAAAAACATGTTTTAGAAATATGGTAAAGTTCCTGGTTTAAGGAAAGTATCTTTCTTTTGATTTCTAGAAACAAAATTAAGTATTTGAAAGTATTAAGTATTTGACAGGCAGTCAATTAGAGGAGAAGTAGTTGTTTCTGTTGGCAGTAGATGATAGGACTTGCTATAATGAGTTTAAATTATGGACAGAAAGATACCAGCTGGAAATTAGGAACTTTTTTTTTACAGTAAGAGTTTTTTTTACAGTAACAGAGAAATGATTAATGCCCCGCCCCCAGATTGCCCGGCCACACCCCCGTCGTGCCCCGCCCAGCCCCATTGGCGCTACGCCACTGTTTGAATCCCACCACCATGGGAACCTGTTACTAAAATTTTTGGATCCCACCACTGGTTGGACTTGATGGCCCTTGGGGGTCTCTTCCAGCTCTGTGATTCTAAGTTGACCAGAACCTTTGTGACACAGAGTGTGGTGGCTTGATGAAAAGCCAAATGTAAGTTTTCCCGAAACATGTTGGTTGGGTATGTTCAGTAGTACATGGAAGGGCCGAAGTGTCACATTCAGGATGCCGTTTTTGCAATATGGACTGAGCCGCTGAGATGTGATGAGGTTGGACTAGCGTAGCAAAAACCGGGCAGGGCAGGTAAGCAGAGGTACTCTGCGGTTGTCTGCCTCTCGGTAACAAGTATTGAGCAGAACAGATGCTGAAATAAACAGGTAATGAAAGGGAGAAAAATCTCTCATCTCATAATCCATTAATCATGTGATTATATCCTGCAATTTGCACAATGAAAACAAACTTTGGCTTCTCGAGGTTGATGTAATTGCTGAGAGACGGTGTATCAGGATTATGAAGTTTACTGTAATCCACCAGGATATCCTTGGTTGTAACTTTTATTCCCAAAGGATCATCTTCTTAGGGAAAGCGACATGGTTGCTCTTTCAGAGCCTTCTCTATGTTTACCAGGGAAAGCCCCTTCCTTTCCCTTTTCCCTCTTTAACTGACTTGTACGAGATGCATCTTTCTGACACCCTGCCTCAACTACTGAGCTTTTCAGGAGCAGCAGTGGCGTAGGAGATTAAGAGCTTGTGTATCTAATCTGGAGGAACCGGGTTTGATTCCCCGCTCTGCCGCCTGAGCTGTGGAGGCTTATCTGGGGAATTCAGATTAGCCTGTGCACTCCCACACATGCCAGCTGGGTGACCTTGGGCTAGCCACAGCTTCTTGGAGTTCTCCCAGCCACACCCTACCTCACAGGGTGTTTGTTGTGAGGGGGGAAGGGCAAGGAGATTGTAAGCCCCTTTGAGTCTCCTGCAGGAGAGAAAGGGGGGATATAAATCAAAACTCCTCCTCCTCCTCCTCCTCCTTCTTCTCCTTCTTCTCCTTCTTCTTCTCCTCCTTCTCCTCCTCCTCCTCCACCTCCCCTCCTCCTCCACCTCCTCCTCCACCCCCCCCCCCCCCCCCCCCCCCCCCCCCCCCCCCCCCCCCCCCCCCCCCCCCCCCCCCCCCCCCCCCCCCCCCCCCCCCCCCCCCCCCCCCCCCACCCCCCCCCCCCCCCACCCCCCCCCCCCCCCCCCCCCCCCCCCCCCCCGCCCCCCCCCCCCCCGCCCCCCCCCCCCCCCACCCCCCCCCCCCACCACCCCCCCCCCCCCCACACCCCCCCCCCCCCCCACCCCCCCCCCCCCCCACCCCCCCCCCCCCCCACCCCCCCCCCCCCCCACCCCCCCCCCCCCCCACCCCCCCCCCCCCCCACCCCCCCCCCCCCCCACCCCCCCCCCCCCCCACCCCCCCCCCCCCCCACCCCCCCCCCCCCCCACCCCCCCCCCCCCCCACCCCCCCCCCCCCCCACCCCCCCCCCCCCCCACCCCCCCCCCCCCCCACCCCCCCCCCCCCCCACCCCCCCCCCCCCCCACCCCCCCCCCCCCCCACCCCCCCCCCCCCCCACCCCCCCCCCCCCCCACCCCCCCCCCCCCCCACCCCCCCCCCCCCCCACCCCCCCCCCCCCCCACCCCCCCCCCCCCCCACCCCCCCCCCCCCCCACCCCCCCCCCCCCCCACCCCCCCCCCCCCCCACCCCCCCCCCCCCCCACCCCCCCCCCCCCCCACCCCCCCCCCCCCCCACCCCCCCCCCCCCCCACCCCCCCCCCCCCCCACCCCCCCCCCCCCCCACCCCCCCCCCCCCCCACCCCCCCCCCCCCCCACCCCCCCCCCCCCCCACCCCCCCCCCCCCCCACCCCCCCCCCCCCCCACCCCCCCCCCCCCCCACCCCCCCCCCCCCCCACCCCCCCCCCCCCCCACCCCCCCCCCCCCCCACCCCCCCCCCCCCCCACCCCCCCCCCCCCCCACCCCCCCCCCCCCCCACCCCCCCCCCCCCCCACCCCCCCCCCCCCCCACCCCCCCCCCCCCCCACCCCCCCCCCCCCCCACCCCCCCCCCCCCCCACCCCCCCCCCCCCCCACCCCCCCCCCCCCCCACCCCCCCCCCCCCCCACCCCCCCCCCCCCCCACCCCCCCCCCCCCCCACCCCCCCCCCCCCCCACCCCCCCCCCCCCCCACCCCCCCCCCCCCCCACCCCCCCCCCCCCCCACCCCCCCCCCCCCCCACCCCCCCCCCCCCCCACCCCCCCCCCCCCCCACCCCCCCCCCCCCCCACCCCCCCCCCCCCCCACCCCCCCCCCCCCCCACCCCCCCCCCCCCCCACCCCCCCCCCCCCCCACCCCCCCCCCCCCCCACCCCCCCCCCCCCCCACCCCCCCCCCCCCCCACCCCCCCCCCCCCCCACCCCCCCCCCCCCCCACCCCCCCCCCCCCCCACCCCCCCCCCCCCCCACCCCCCCCCCCCCCCACCCCCCCCCCCCCCCACCCCCCCCCCCCCCCACCCCCCCCCCCCCCCACCCCCCCCCCCCCCCACCCCCCCCCCCCCCCACCCCCCCCCCCCCCCACCCCCCCCCCCCCCCACCCCCCCCCCCCCCCACCCCCCCCCCCCCCCACCCCCCCCCCCCCCCACCCCCCCCCCCCCCCACCCCCCCCCCCCCCCACCCCCCCCCCCCCCCACCCCCCCCCCCCCCCACCCCCCCCCCCCCCCACCCCCCCCCCCCCCCACCCCCCCCCCCCCCCACCCCCCCCCCCCCCCACCCCCCCCCCCCCCCACCCCCCCCCCCCCCCACCCCCCCCCCCCCCCACCCCCCCCCCCCCCCACCCCCCCCCCCCCCCACCCCCCCCCCCCCCCACCCCCCCCCCCCCCCACCCCCCCCCCCCCCCACCCCCCCCCCCCCCCACCCCCCCCCCCCCCCACCCCCCCCCCCCCCCACCCCCCCCCCCCCCCACCCCCCCCCCCCCCCACCCCCCCCCCCCCCCACCCCCCCCCCCCCCCACCCCCCCCCCCCCCCACCCCCCCCCCCCCCCACCCCCCCCCCCCCCCACCCCCCCCCCCCCCCACCCCCCCCCCCCCCCACCCCCCCCCCCCCCCACCCCCCCCCCCCCCCACCCCCCCCCCCCCCCACCCCCCCCCCCCCCCACCCCCCCCCCCCCCCACCCCCCCCCCCCCCCACCCCCCCCCCCCCCCACCCCCCCCCCCCCCCACCCCCCCCCCCCCCCACCCCCCCCCCCCCCCACCCCCCCCCCCCCCCACCCCCCCCCCCCCCCACCCCCCCCCCCCCCCACCCCCCCCCCCCCCCACCCCCCCCCCCCCCCACCCCCCCCCCCCCCCACCCCCCCCCCCCCCCACCCCCCCCCCCCCCCACCCCCCCCCCCCCCCACCCCCCCCCCCCCCCACCCCCCCCCCCCCCCACCCCCCCCCCCCCCCACCCCCCCCCCCCCCCACCCCCCCCCCCCCCCACCCCCCCCCCCCCCCACCCCCCCCCCCCCCCACCCCCCCCCCCCCCCACCCCCCCCCCCCCCCACCCCCCCCCCCCCCCACCCCCCCCCCCCCCCACCCCCCCCCCCCCCCACCCCCCCCCCCCCCCACCCCCCCCCCCCCCCACCCCCCCCCCCCCCCACCCCCCCCCCCCCCCACCCCCCCCCCCCCCCACCCCCCCCCCCCCCCACCCCCCCCCCCCCCCACCCCCCCCCCCCCCCACCCCCCCCCCCCCCCACCCCCCCCCCCCCCCACCCCCCCCCCCCCCCACCCCCCCCCCCCCCCACCCCCCCCCCCCCCCACCCCCCCCCCCCCCCACCCCCCCCCCCCCCCACCCCCCCCCCCCCCCACCCCCCCCCCCCCCCACCCCCCCCCCCCCCCACCCCCCCCCCCCCCCACCCCCCCCCCCCCCCACCCCCCCCCCCCCCCACCCCCCCCCCCCCCCACCCCCCCCCCCCCCCACCCCCCCCCCCCCCCACCCCCCCCCCCCCCCACCCCCCCCCCCCCCCACCCCCCCCCCCCCCCACCCCCCCCCCCCCCCACCCCCCCCCCCCCCCACCCCCCCCCCCCCCCACCCCCCCCCCCCCCCACCCCAAGTTCCTGAACATCTGGAGAGCCGCAGGTTCCCTACCCCTGGCCTAGAGCATAGGTGTCAAACTCGCGGCCCTCCAGATGTTATGGATTACAGTTCCCATCATCCACTGTCAGCATGATGCTGGCAGGGGATGATGGGAACTGTAGTCCATAACATCTGGAGGGCCACGAGTTTGACACCTGTGGCCTAGAGCATTCCTGACAAGTTTTGGTTCAGCTGCCGAGTTGATAGCAATTCCTAGAATTACCCTTTCCACTTCCGGCTGATTCTAGGAATTGCCAGGAACTCTTTGATAATTATGTCAGGAGTGCTTTGATTGTGTGTTCCCGCATGGCAGGGGGTTGAACTTGATGGCCTTCATGGTCTCTTCCAATAATGCACTTTCAATCCACTTTCAATGCCTTTTCCAGCTGGATTTTACTGTGGTCGATTCCCCATGGAGCATATATCACGTGATACTCACGTGAAATATCCAGGTTTCAGGAAGTACTTCCCACTTCCTGATCGCCGAACAAGGATTCATCCGGTTCTGGCGCTCCCCCTCTCCCTAATCGCATGTTTTTTCAGAACCTGCATGTATGTGCACCTTTTCCAAAAACACGCACCGGATCCAGGTTGGTGGGGAGGATCAGGGTTTCAATTTAGATTTAATTTCCCGCAGTTGGCAGTGACGCGGAGCCTCAAAGCCAATTAGAGCGCAGTGGGCGCGCACAGCCTTTTTTGTTTGTTTCGGGCCGGCAGAGGTAACGTGGCATTGTTTAAACGTGGGCACAACGAGGAAAAACTGTTTAAACATGGGCACAAGGAGCAGAAATTGTTGAAATGTCAGTACGAGTAGCAAATCAAAAGAAAGCGGCATAGGCAGGGATATTCTGCGTGCTTATGCAAGCACGTATTCTCGCGCCAGTTTTTTTTTTAAAGTTCCCACCCCAACACCACACGACAGCCAATGAGGATAGACCTGCTGAACTGCTTGCTCATTCACGGGGAGCGTAACATTGTTTGAATCCGTGACATGCATCAGTGTCTTCACTAGAAACATGCTGCAGTGAGGAGGGAGAAACCTGGATGAAAAGGTTCTGTTTCTTTTGAAACCTGGTTGTGTCTGTATTTAATTTTCAGTGGGGATTTGCCCTGTGTGGAATAGTAAAATCCACTTTCAAACAACTGTGGAAGTGGATTGAAAGTGCATTATTCTTCGCGTGCGGAAGGGGCCTATGATTCTATGATTCTGTGTTCTGAAAGGCCTTATTTTCTTTTTTTCCTCTGGGTATTACTCCCAGTGGTCATGGGCAATGGCTCCTGGGAGCAGCAGTGACGTAGTGACTAAGAGCAGTGGCTAAGAGCAGGTGCACTCTGATCTGGAGGAACCGGGTTTGATTCCCAGCTCTGCCGCCTGAGCTGTGGAGGCTTATCTGGGGAATTCAGATTAGCCTGTGCACTCCCACACACGCCAGCTGGGTGACCTTGGGCTAGTCACAGCTTTTCGGAGCTCTCTCAGCCCCACCCACCTCACAGTGTGTTTGCTGTGAGGGGGGAAGGGCAAGGAGATTGTAAGCCCCTTTCAGTCCCCTTTCAGTCTCTGAGAGAAAGGGGGGATATAAATCCAAACTCTTCTTCTTCTTCTTCTTCT
Organism: Sphaerodactylus townsendi; assembly: GCF_021028975.2. Lineage (NCBI taxonomy): Eukaryota > Metazoa > Chordata > Lepidosauria > Squamata > Sphaerodactylidae > Sphaerodactylus > Sphaerodactylus townsendi. The sequence goes on along the minus strand of NC_059431.1, from coordinate 13,058,958 downwards.
TCTTCTTCTTCTTCTTCTTCTTCTTCTTCTTCTTCTTCTTCTTCTTCTTCTTCTTCTTCTTCTCCTCCTCCTCCTCCTCCTCCTCCTCCTCCTCCTCCTCCTCCTGTTTGCTGTGAGGGGGGAAGGGCAAGGAGATTGTAAGCCCCTTTGAGTCTCCTGCAGGAGAGAAAGGGGGGATATAAATCCAAACTACTACTACTACTACTACCACCACCACCACCACCACCTCCTCCTCCTCCCCCTCTTCCTCCTCCCCCCTCCTCCTCCCCCCCTCCTCCTCCTCCTCCTGGATCCCCTATGACCTCCTGCTGGATCCCCTATGAGAGGGTTGGTATTCCGAAGTAGACCAGACAGTGGTGTTGCGCTGATGCTGAATATTGTGATGATCTGAGCCAGTTGGCCCCTGAGTTGCTGGCAGAACTGCTGGGACTCGGCTGTTCCTTCGAGGTCAGTGGCCCACCAGCAAATTTCCCTGTCAGTCAAATGGCCAGCCTGCCTCTGCTGTATCCTGTTTTAACCCTGCATCTACCCATTTGATGGCAGTTTTGGAGCAACCTGGATCACACTCAGCTGCTGTGGGAGGCAGTGTTGTTGTGAATCTTTCGCCCTGCCGCCTTCTGTCATGAGAAATTATCAGAATGACGGCTGTGACCTCCCTGTGACAAATGGTGAAGCCATCACTTAGCCTTAAGAGTCGCTCTGTGATTGATCACCTCGTTGCAAAATCTGTTGACTTGTTTATTAATGCCAAACCTGATGTGGGATTGGAAGAGTGTGTGTGTGTGTGTGTGGTGGGGGAATGGGATATGACATATTCAATGGACTTGTCAGCTTCCTTTTGTCCCCAATATCACATCTGTTGTTTCCTTGAGCCCAGCTTGTGGCAATATTTCCCGAATCCAGTGGTAAGAGAACTACTGAAGGCCAGGGCACTCCTCTCTGGTTCAGAGGATATTAGTGAGATTCATCAAAAGCTGCATATTTGTGCTTATGGCATCTTATTCACAGTTTCTTTAATCCCAGGAGGTTTTGAGGCTTTGTGGAGGGGCACAAACTTATCCCTCTCCTGAATCACACCTGAGGGATTGTAAATAATCCTCCTGACTCCGTCCTACCTCGTCCCATGTAAACCTTGCTTGGCAATGGAAAGAGAGGAAATATTTTGGATTGTGTTTAGCGGCAGATCGGCAGGAAATAGTGAAACGGGGCCCAGAACAGACAGATGGAAGGTACTCCGTCTCATTACGGAGGTGGCTACGCAGAACTATTACCAATCAGCATTCTGTTACAAATGCACTATTTGTTAATGGGGTCTCGTTCTGCAGCGCAAAAGAGAATTCTTTGACAAGTAACATTTGTTATAATTGTACTTATACAGTTGCAGGAATTGGGCTTGCCTAGTTTCCTGTTTACATACAAGTCCTTCTCCATATATGCAGTAATTCTTGCATTATTTTGATCTGCTGATTTAGTCCTTTCTGGGGTCTTTATTAGTTGACTGATCATTAGTATTGGGAAAAATTTGAATGAAAAATTGAAAGATACAAAATATTTCTTAAAACACCCACAATTAGTAGCCCTCCTCTCTGTCTGTGTTTATACACACACACACCCACCCACACACCCACACAACCCCTATATTTTATTTATTTATTTATTTATTGGTTACATTTATATACCGCCCTCCCCCGGAGGGCTCAGGGCGGTGAACAAAACATAAATAGAGCACATAAGACCAAGACTAAAAATCGTTAAATTAGCTTTCTGGCTCTATGGAAAATAAAACCCCATCCCATTAAAACGCAACATACTAAAAACCACATGACAGATGGTACCTACTATCAAATCCCCTGAAGAAAAAGGGAAGGGGACGGCAGGGTCCACTGATGTTATAAAAGAAGGAGGCGGGGGGGGGGGGAATACCAAAATCCACTTGCAAACAATGGTGACAGTGGATTGAATGTGCATTATTCTGCCTGTGCGGAAGGGATCAAGAACTACACCCAGGCTAATTGCAATTCCAGAAGTGAAAAATGTAATACAAGAAGAACAGTGCAAACATCTCAGAACAGAGTACGAAACCAGTCAGAATGTCCAACACAATTCTATAGTCCACGACTGTGCAAAGAATCCAAATGTGGGACAACATGTGTGTGTGTGTTTTAAGTGATTTTAAGTGATTTTCAATGTCTGAGATTTTTTAGTGTTTTAATTTTTTAATGTTTACCACCTAGGGAACTCTAAATAGGTCGGCAGGCTGTGTAGAAATGTTGTAAATAAACAAAAACGTGGTGTTCTCCTTTCACATCGTAAACTGCATCATTCATAATGCAGTTAGCTTATGAAATTGTACAGTTGGTGTATTTATGAAATTCAAAAATGTAAATGTCTTAGTTCTCTTCAAACAAAATGGCAAATATATCCAGTGCTAGAGAGAGAACTGCAGACTACCTTAGCACATGCATCTTGATTTTTGCCTTTTGAGAGATAGAAAAAATAAATGTTGAAAATAGAAAACACAAACATTATGATAAATGGAAGTATTCCTGTCCATTCTGTCTATAAGGCTGGGCTTCATCACTTTATCTGACACTCTAATCTGGAGAACCGGGTTTGATTCCCCACTTTGCCATTTGAGTTGTGGGGGCTTATCTGGTGAACCAGATTAGGTTGTACACTCCAACACATGCCAGCTGGGTGACTTTGGGCTAGTCACAGTTCTTTAGAACTTTCTCAGCCCTATCCACCTCACAGGGTGTTTGTTGTGGGGGAAGGGGGAAGGGAAAGGAGACTGTAAGCCCCGTTGAGTCTCCTTACAGGAGAGAAAGGGGGTATATACATTCCTCCTCCTCCTCCTCCTCCTCCTCCTCCTCCTCCTCCTCCTCCTCCTCCTCCTCCTCCTCCTCCTCCTCCTCCTCCTTCTTCTTCTTCTTCTTCCTTCTTCCTTCTTCTTCTTCTTCTTCTTCTTCTTCTTCTTCTTCTTCTTCTTCTTCTTCTTCTTCTTCTTCTTCTTCTTCTTCTTCTTCTTCTTCTTCTTCTTCTTCTTCTTCTTCTTCTTCTTCTTCTTCTTCTTCTTCTTCTTCTTCTTCCCACCCCACCCCACCCCACCATTACACCATGCTGACTGAGAAATAAATCTGCCACAAGGGGTTGGCCAGAATGCTCAAAGCATACCCTAGACAGCTGCATTCTTAAATAGTTTGGGAAGGATAGCTGGTTCAGTGGAACCAAACTTTCTGTAACTTTCAACTCCCCAGATGTTACTCTTTTGGAAAAAAGAGTTCCCTTTCTATATTATGAATAGGAAGGCCAGCTGAGTCAACGTGCGGATTTACAAAAAGGCTGGATGGAATTTCAGAAATACATAATTCCCTTTCTCGCTTCACACCTAAAAGCATTTGAAGTCGAAAGACTGAAAATTTTTGGCAGCAGACCTGTGACAAGGACCCTTAGAGAGTTGCTGAAATTAACAACTTGGGATTTCTTGAAAGGAATGGCTCTCCCCGCCCCCTCTTTCTCCTTTTTGATCCCAGTGGGTACATAGATTGCTCTAGAACTCCATCATAGACATACATCTTTTCCTTGAGATCTTGCCATTATGCTAGCAGGATAGACGCTTGTTTTGATAATATCACAGCGGTAAATAATTCTTTGAAGCAAGACTGCTATTTTAGCTTCTGTTCTTCTTCACTACTGAATATTACATCTTTTTCCCCCTGCATGTGGATATCTGTTTTCAATATTTAGGCATTGCTTCTTGTAATTCCCTACTGCCTTTATTTCGGTCCATCAAGGAGAGGAGGCTAGAGGAACAAAATTTGGGGGGAGTTTGCCCCCCACCCCATATTCTTGGAATCCCAGACACTGTTTATGGGATGTTTATGTACATTATTTTAGTCCACCTTTCTACCTAGGACTGAAGGCAAATTAGAATAGGGCAGTGGTGGCGAACCTATGGCATGGGTGCCAGTGGTGGCACTCAGAGCCCTCTCTGTGGGCACGCGCAAACAGAGTTCATCATGTGGGGGGGAATCGCCCCCACCACACACACACAACTAGGCTGGCCTGGGCTGCTGGGTTCGATTATTGGCATTAAACCTATGACCTAGTTTTGGGGAAGCAGTGTAGGTAACCCTGTTAAGCGCTGTTAAACCCCACTGATTTTCATGCGAAGAACTAAAGCACGATCTTTACCTGGGAGTAAGCTCGGTTGCTGGCAATGGGGCTTGCTTCTGAGTAAACCCTCCTGGGGTCATGATTTACCCGTTCGAAGAGTTGCACAGTTGCTTCAAAGCAAAGCTAACGACTACCACCAAGCTTACTCCTGAGTAACGCACGCCTCGGAGCCAGCTGTTTTTTCTAAACTAAAACCTCAGTATTCAGGTTAAATTGCCGTGTTGGCACTTTGCGATAAATAAGTGGGTTTTGGGTTGCAATTTGGGCACTCGGTCTCGAAAAGGTTCGCCATCACTGGAATAGGCCAATATTATCAACTGGATGGCGTATCCAATAAACAATTCAATAGGATTTCGCTTCTTGAAATCTGGAACTGACCAGAGATCTAAGACTGCTGAGACAGAGGAGAAGCAAAGTATTTACTAACATGATATACTAAACAATGCAAAGATTACATAGTATGAACCTACTTACAGCGATAGGTATTATGGGAAAGTGCCATGAAATTGCAGCAAACTTACGGTGACCCTGTAGGGTTCAATGCAAGAGATGAACAATTGCTGTTGGCTGCCTCTGCATAGCGACCCTGGACTTCCTTAGTGGTCTCTCATCCAAGGCCTCTTCCGCACATGCAGAATAATGCACTTTCACAATTGCTTGCAAGTGGATTTTGCTATTCCGCACAGTAAAAATCCAGCTGCAAAGTGCATTGAAAGTGGATTGAAAACGCATTATTCTGCATGTGCGGAAGGGGCCCAAGTGCTAACCAGGGCTGATCCTGTTTGGCTTCTGAGATCTGACCAGCCTGAGCCATTCAAATCCAGAGCAAAGGAACAGATAGTATAAACCAGTGGTTCCCAAATTTTTTCAGGCTGTTGCCCCCTTGGCTTCCAGGCCACCACATTCCTAGTGCCCCGCTTGTATTGCTGAACGCGCGCAGGAACTGCGCGAACTTATACGCAGGCAGCGAACTGCACTTGCCTGCACTTGCATACACACACACACGCATGCCCTATTTTGTGGCATTAGGTCCACTGCAAATTTAAAACAACAATGAGGAGAGGGCTGCTTTTCCTTTAAATAAAATATTGTTCCTTGCAAAACAGTGGCAGCGGGACTGTTTGCCTTGGCTCCCTCCCCATCCCCAGGCCTACACAGCAAGGAGAGTGCTGCTGCTTTTGCTTTAAAACTTACCAGTCACCACTCAGCATAGATGGAAGGATAAGCCCTTGTCCCCACCAGCTGGCCCAGGAACCCCTGCGCTGCCCCCCTGCTGCCCCGAATTTCCTCACTGCCCCCTTTTCATTTTTCATTTCATTTCACATTTAATTTATATCCCGCCCTCCCCTGGAGGGCTCAGGGCGGCAAACAGTAGTGAACAAACAATAAACAGCAACAACAATAAATCATAATCAACAGCATAATAACAACAGCATAATAAACAGCAACAACAATAAATCAGTAACAACATAATAATGCATCACAATGATATACTATAAACAATAACCGATTATATCAGCTAACCCCCAAATCACAGTTCCCACAACTACAAAAACTACAGTACAAGGAACTAGCATTAATATTTCCACCGTCCCAGGGGGGCAGTACCACCCACTTTGGGAATTCCTATTATTACCTATATACAGTTCAGTAATCCACAGTCCCTAACCCTTTACCCCCAGCTTTCTGGGTTGTTTTGTTGCAGCGTAGCTCTGTTTCCTGTGGGAAAAATGCCTCTTGAATAATTCAAGATGAACATCTCTCTCCCAACCAGGTACCGTGTGTGTGTTCTTCTGGATGTAAGCGAGGCAAATCCGTCTCCGCGGAAGGTTCTTTGCAGCCCTGGTTTTGGCGGGTTGGTAATTTTAAAGAAAGGCTCTTTGCAAAACTGCTAAGTTCGACTTTGCATTTTGCACAGATCGCTGAGTTAACTGAGGACATCTGTAGGGGAACAGTTGCAGTGTGGTGGTTCCCTTCAGTTTGCAGGGCATTTGGGATGCTTTCCTGCAATGAGGTATTTGACTGGAACAATGTACCATCGGTGTAATATTTTACCACAAGAGATGGTGAGGGAATCTGTACCCTCTCAGCAGTGTTCTGAGTTCGTTTCCTGAATCTTTTTCTCGTGTTATTTTTAAAACCACTCATTAGCTTGGTATGTTTCTAGGGGAAAAGAAAACCATCCATTTTAAGTTGTTGCCCAAGACAGAGCGTTAAGGTCAGGCACTTGAGGTCAGGCACCTGACCCGACCAAGTAACATTTATCTTGTGTCCGGCCCTTATAACAAATGAGTTCGACACACCTGCTGTAAACTGTGCCCTTTCTGACCTTCTGAACACCTGTGGATTTCTGTCGGAGCATTGTGAGCACAGCCACACGATGGCGGCACAAGAGGGTGGAGCAATGGCTGCCACATCACATCTTCAGTCACACAGTGCAGATCCCTATGCGCAGATCAACAGTGCAGATCCACAGTGCAGCTGCTAAATCAACATTTTAAAAAAACACCTGTCGTCAGATCTCCAGTGGTCACTCAGAAGCCTTGCTGGGCAAAAGCTCCACCCACTTTCTAAAAATATTTAGTGGACTCTAGGAAAGGTGCTGGTAAGCACCATGGTGCCCATGAACATCACTGCTCTAAACATACTGAGTGACTTCCACCCAGAGGTGGGATCCAGCAGGTTCTCACAGGTTCCCGAGAGTAGGTTACTAATTATTTGTGTGTGCCGAGAGGGGGTTACTAATTGGTGATTTTGCCACGTCATTTTTGCCTTAGTTACGCCCCTCCTCTCAGCAGTAGCGCGCAGAACTTGAAGCAGTCTAGCAGGAGGTGCACCGGCGTGCGTGGCAGCCTGCGCCTGCGTGCATTCGTTTTCTGCCCAAGGACCGGCGCAGTGGCTGTGTCCTTGCCACAGCCCCACCCAGGAATGCCCCGTCCCCGGAATGCCCAGCCACGCCCCCATCGTGCCCCACCCAGCCCCATTGGCGCTACGCCGCAGTTTGAATCCCACCACCATGGGAACCTGCTACTAAATTTTTTGGATCCCACCACTGCTTCCACCTAGTTTCAAGTTTCTCTGTTGACTAAAGAACCCCCCCCCCCCCAGGTTTTTTTTGTTATTACCTTTCCTATGCACAGGTGCATATTGTTCCCAACTGACACCAGTCTGTTTGCAGTGATGTGACGAGATTTGTCAGCAGTATGTGTTGCTCCATACAGATGGCTCACTGGGCACTGCCCACTCACATATAATGCTGCTGCTAAACCAGCTGTCAAAGATGACTGATAAAACTTGCCTTTGTGTTAGATGCTGCACTTGCATTTCAGTGACTATGCGCAGGTGGGGCAGGGCTAGGATTGCCAGGTCATTTGGGGTCAACGATGTGGGAGGCACGTGATGTTGATTGCTCTGTGATATCACTTCTGAGGAGGACCTGTAAATGACATTGGGTAGCTCTAGGAATTGTCAAAAAACTCTGTGGTAAAATCATAGAGTTTCTGGTGAATTCCTAGAGCTACCTGATGGCACTTCTGCTTTTTCTCACTTTATAATGTGGTGCACGTGATGCCAACCTGTGGGGATCAAACTTGGTTCTCCAGATGAGAGTCCACCTGCTCTTAACCATGCTGGGAGCTTGGATGCTCGAAAGCTCATATCTCAAAAAATGAAACTGGTGTTTAAGGTGCCACTGGACTTGAATCAAGTTGTTGACAGTCCTGGGCAACAAAAAACAGAAATTAAACTCAATTTAAGGCAGTGAAGCCCTGGGCAAAAAAGGAATTTAATTTTCTGATAGCTTTCATAGTTTTGACCTGTGTTCATTCATCTGTTTGCAGTTTCACAGACTTCGGTAATAAACAGTAGATTTCCTAGTCATTAGTGTGAATTAGCAAAGTACTTACTTTTATAGGAAATGGTTTATGGCCCATAATCTCAAAATATATTCTCAAGTACACAGGGAAAAAGCCAGCCGTATATGATTTGACCGCATCAGTAAGAACTTCTCCACATGAAAGCATGTTTTGTTTGAGCTGAAACTTGTTACAGGAGTTCTCTGATAACCTTAGAATAGGTTATTTAGTTGTGTCCAAGGTAGGGTGTTTGGGGGTGCTATGTGGTTTCCGGACTGTATGGCTGTGTTCTAGCAGCATTCTCTCCTGACGTTTCGCCTGCATCTGTGGTTGGCATCTTCAGAGGATCTGATAGTAGGAAAGGAAAGCAAGTGGAGTATATATACCTGTTGGAGTGTCCAGGGTGGGGGAAAGAACCATTGTCTGTTAAAAAGTAAAGGGTGCAATTAGCAGGCTAGATTTACATGTGTTGAGTGGGATCCACCCCTTAGCATGTGAGTAACAATGAATGTAACAATTAGCATGTGAGTAACAATGAAGATAGCAAGGTCAGTAGGTGAGGGCATCTGAATAGAAGTAGCCTGGCCTTTGTTCCCTTTGATTGTTTACAAAGGAAGAAACCACGAAAATGAACAAAACTTGGCTACCATTGTTAAAAAACACTAGAGTCAAGACAGTGACTAATCAGCTCCACGCAAACACAGGATGACTATAGGCAGTAGACAATCAAAGGGAACAAAGGCCAGGCTGCTTCTGTTCAGATGCCCTCACCTATTGACCTTGCTATCTTCATTGTTACTCACATGCCAATGGGTGGATCCCACTCAACACATGTAAATCTAGCTTGGTTTCTTCAGACTTTAGAGCTTTTGGCTGGAGGCTGTTTCAGCTTCAAGTGTGGATGGTGAATTGCGTGCGGATGTGTGGAGACTCGTTCCATTAATAACACTACAACTTATTAGTTGGAAAAGTAATCGGCCGCAGCCCAAATTTATTTAACATATTATAATAATAACCTTGAAGCTGGGTGAGCATAACAGAGCACATCCTGACCCCCAGGCAGCAAGCCGCTGAACCTGGTTATAGGGCAGCCATCTGACCCCCTTAGGCCCTTCGGACAGCACCGCTGTCCGGCACATCCCCCAAGGGAACTGGAACAGGAAGTTACTAGGTGCCACGTGGACGCAAACCCACTTTGTGACACCCCTTCCTGCCAGGCAGTGAGCTCTCGGCGTGGCCCCAAGGCCTGCCCACCCGAACTCATCACCACCTCGGACCTCATAAGGAGGCCCCCGACGTGGGAAGGTCCGGTACGCAAGCTACTGACTTCCCCAATAGGATGTGCTCTTATGCCCAACCGCCCAGTGAACTGCGACAAAGCATAACAATGAAGAAACAACAAGAAACCTTATAATAGGGAGGGATGGGAGGGTCTTCTACTGGGGGGGGAAGACATCTTGCTAGAGATATGTCCATCATTGCTTGCAGGGAGGCAGGGACCAATCAAATTCTTTCTATCTCACTTCCTGTGTTGGTCCTCAGGGGGTTGAACCCCTCAGTTTTGTTCCTGCCTCTGCAGGGTGTGCAGTGCGTTTAGCTAGGCTCCGCTCGCTGAACCAGTGTGTATGTGTGTATCTGAGTCAGTGTATAGCTATCTTAGTCAGTAGACTGAGTGTTTGTCTGTCTCTTGCGTCTTGTCCTGTGTGCTTGTGCAAACGAGCTAGCTCGAACCAACATAGGGCATTAAGGCAGAGAGATAGATTACCAAATGACTTCAAGATCTTTCACTCTCGGAGTCCTCTACCCGCCCCTCCTGAGAATACCAGGGGAGGCGCCGAAGGGTGTGCAGGAAGAAACACGCGGGCGTTTCTCCTCGAGAGAGAAGTAACGCCCGGGTCGGATATAACGCTGGCAGGCGCGTAGGAGGGACCTCCCGGCCCAGAGAAAAGAAGAAGAACGGAACGCCACAGCGTGGGAGCCAAGCGCCAAGGCCTTCCCAGGGCGCAGCTTTGATACAGCCCGGCTCCCGTCCCGAATCTTCCGCCCTACAGCATCGGAACGATCGGCCGACGGATCGCTACTGTAACCCGGCCATGGCGCCGTCCTTCGGATGAGCATCGCCAGCCTCGCCCGATCCGGCAGGTAAGTCCCAGGCCCCTGTTCCAATTCCAGGGGCTTGCCAACGCAGTAAAATGGCGGGGAAACGGAGCTAATCGATCTCCAACTCCAGAAACCCCCCCGCGTAGGGAAGCCCAGATTCCCGCCAATTCGGCCGCTGTAACTTTGGCAGGCAGCTCCCCTGCTGACCCGGTAGAGCCATTATGGTCGCTATAGATAAGGCTCTGTACAGCCAGAGAAATGGTACGCTGGGACAGGGGGACAGTATGACCAATCAAACGCCCCCCACTTCTGCTCAAACCGCCCTACCAACCTGGACGACGGCAACAGGAGAGGGTCGATTTAGAACCCATTATCCCTTTCCAGAGGGACGGTGGAGGGAGGTCTAGACTTGCCGAAGGCATTGATGCCAACGCATAGGTTTTCGGAAGCGTGAAGACTCCCTAGAGGAATCTTCCTAACAATCCACTAATTCGTTGTTTGTGGAAGCGAGACCTGCAAAATGCTTATAGTCAAAACAACAATTTCAGCCCTTGATTTGCAGGATGGAGTCAGATGCTACAGAACCAGAAAACCCATTAGGGGAGTGGACCCCTCCAAGACTGTTAAGGGCTTCCCGAGAAGGGGAAAGTAAGTAAATTTCCAAAGACAAGGGAGGGGGAAAATTTTTCCGTCCCCTCAATACTGTAAAACGATCAAAAAAAGAATGGCTAAATCCAGCTGGTGGAAGGGACTCCCTCCTATAAAAAAAAAGACTTACCTACTGCCTCCCCATTCCATGATATGTTGCAGAACCCACCAGTAGACTCCCCCAGTAAGTCTTACTTCCACCGGGGTTGGTCCAGCAAAAGATGGAGAGGGGTCAATTAAGGACCCGCTTAGACCGGTAGATCGAGGGCTGCCTACGCCACGATCCCATACCTGGCACTGGCTGCCATTACAAAATCCTCACACCTGCATCCACTGTGGTTCTAGGGCGGCCAGTGGAGTGGCTAAAAAAAAGGGATCTTAGAGCTAATTCTGCAGAAGAGGCTGCAATAAGAGAGGGGTAGGAGAGAGTCTTAATTGTAAATGCCTTTATCGCAGGATGCCACCATGGATGCTATTACTCTTACAGCCCAGAACCATGGCATCAAACATGGTGGGTACCCAGGGAATGCATGGATCTACGCCTCATGGCAGGTGACCTCCAATCCGCATAAAGCGTGTGTTAGCCTATTCTTACTAGGTACACAGCCCTTTTCGAAAAAAGAACTAGACCAGGTCCTTTTGTCGAAAACAAAGGGACAAAAAGAAAGCAATGCCCAAGACCCCAAAGCCAGAAAAGTGCACAAACATTTTCTAGAACCACCTTTAGAACGCGCCATAAACCATGGCTAGAGTTTCCCAAGGAAGCGCCCGACTTTAATTGGTAAAACCAAGGTTCCTTTCGAGGAATAAGCAAGAACTTCCGTCCCTTCCAATAAACAGGGAAAGAGTTTCAGCATTTAATCGCAATAAACAATGACGGTGTAGACTCCTCAGGGGGTGATGCATGCCTTTGCAAAATTCCACCAACAATGGTAAGAAGCTTACCAGCAGCTGACAGATGGGTGCAGGAAGCAGTCTCGTAAGGGTTACACAATAGAATTCTAAAAAATGCCTAAACATCATTACATGCCTTCCCCTGTCCAGGGACCCCACAAAGGCAAAGCTAACCCTAGAAGCTATAGACCATCTTAATAAAGATCCAGGCAGTGGAGGAAGTTCCAACCCAGGAGAGGTTCTCAGGTGTGTATTCACACATCTCTTCACTGTCCCCAAAAAATCGGAGACTACAGAGCAGTGCTAAACCTGAGGCTTCTCAACAAGTTCATCAAACTACCGAGATCAAGATGGAAACACTGAAATCCATCACGTTGGCACTCAACCACGGGAACTTCCTCACCTCTCTGGATCTAAAGGAAGCCATCTGCATAGTTCTAATACAGCATCCGGCTCACAGACAGCCTCCCTCCAAGATTCCAGGTATGCATGAACGTCATCTCCAATACAGAACGCTCCCCTTTGGGCTAGCCACGGCCCCACGAACTTTCTCCAAAATTCTGATGGCCCCTATCATTCTTCTCAGAGAGCAGGGAACACATATTTATCCCTACTTAGACGATCTCCTTTGGTCAGCTACCAAACTCTTTACAGCCAGGGGATAGAAGATATAGAAAGGCAGCAGAAGGTGCTGCCAAACATGGGTTCTTGATAAACCAAAGAAAAGCTCCCCTATTCCAGCTTAAACAATTAAATCAATTTGGGTGCCATTATAGACACCAACAGGGACACCCTATTCATTCCAAAAGAGAAAGTTACAAAAATTCAGAAAGCGACCAGAAAAGAGCTAGGTTTAAAACACCATTCCCTACTCCAACTTGCGAGTCTCCTAGGCCTGTTCATTTCGGTGATAGACCTCTCCCAATGGGCAAGATTCCACGCCAGGCCCCTTCAATTGTTCCTGAGAAGGTACCAAAGAAACATTATTCTAAAAAAGGACAAAGAAGTAACGCTTCCCGTCCCAGTCAGAGACAGCCTCCGGTGGTGGACTCAACAGAGCAACCTCTCAAAAGGAAAGAGGTTCCTGCAGGGTCACAGACCGCAGATATTTACAGACGCAAGCCTGAAGGGATGGGGAGCAACCCTAAACCAGCAATTTGTGCAGAGAACTTGGTCAGATCAGGAAACCAAACCGCCCATAAACGTCCTAGAAACAAGGGCAATCAGACTAGCCCTGGAATCCTTCTTACCACAGATCAGCAGGCAGCATATAATCGTGCGAACAGACAACATCGCAGCAAAAATGTACATAAACAACCAAGGAGGCTCCAGATCACCGCGCCTGCACCAGGAGGTGTCCCAGATCCTCCAATGGGCAGAACAGCATCTCCTGTCTATAGAAGCGCAGCACATAAAGGGAACTCAAAACAAAAAGGCAGACTGGCTGAGCAGACAGCAGATTCAGGAGGGGGAATGGCATCTAAACCCGACGGTGTTTCACCAAATAACCAGAACGCTAGGCTACCCAACAGTGGACCTGTTTGCTTCTCCCAGGAATGCTCAGGTGGAGAGATTCATGACCAGATACTACTGCCCCAGGGCAATAAGCACAGATGCGCTGACATCCTCATGGCCCACGGGGACAATGTATGCTTTTCCACCTTTTCCAGTGATAGTACTTCCTTCAGAAAAAAATAAAGCAGGAGAAGGCTGACTGGGTCACGTAATTAGTGGCTTGCATGGCCTTGTGTGAGACCGTGGTTCTCCACCATACAAGATGCTCATCGCCTCCCCCCTCTCCAACTGACTCGACCCTGACCTTCTGGGTCCCCAGGGCCCCCCATCTATATTTCCCAATCCTGAATGGTCTAACAACTTGATCAAGTATGGCTTGTGAGAGGAAGCAACTAACCAAGAGGCTTTCCTCAAAAGGTAACAAACACTATACTAAGGCACGCAAAATCCCACCACCAATATATACAATGCATCATGGAAGGCGATGTGAGAAGAATTGTAAATGCTAATGCAGTGAACCTCGCACAGCCATTCCTCCAGAACATCATATTGGAATTCTCTTACAGAGGGCTTACGACATGGGCCCGCATGATACTCACACTAAAAGACAACTGGTAGCCATAGCCACGGTTTGCCCCTAAGCATTGATGCCTTTACCAATGCATAAAGACACAGGGTCGCTATGAACTTTCTAGGGGGGGTCCAGAGCTAAACCAAGAACCCCACAATCTATGGGTTTCCCTTCATGGAGGGTTACACACAGTGCTGGCGAGCGGCACTACAAAACATCCGTTTGAACCCATCCAATCCAATTCATCTGAGATGGGTGAGAATGAATGCTATTATTCCTGACTGCCATAACCTCGCTAGGAGAGTCTCTGAGATTGTGTGCTGCCATCTTCGAGCCCAAGATTGTGTTTCATTCTCAAAGGACAGAGTAACGCTTGAGAATGGACCTGACCTTCATCCCAAAGGCAAACAGTCCCTTCCACCGGCAACAAGACATACACTACTGCAAACTTCATGCCAAACCCTCGACACCCTAAGGAATTTCTGTGGTACCATACTGATGTCAGGTTGGCACTAAAAGCCTTCCTCATTAGGACGGAAGATCTGCGAAAATCAGAAGCCCTGTTCGTTAATATTCAGCCTCCGAAGGTAGGACTTCCGATGTCAAAAGCGGCCGTGAGCTCTACGGGCCAGCTTAACGCATCTTAGGAGGCATACAAGGCCAGTGGCCTGCCAAGCGCTAATTAGGAGAGTCACCAAGCCACTCACTTAAGAGGCGGGTAACTAACGAAGCGCTCAAACCGTAGCATCGGGTGGGAGGAAGGCGTGGCAGGCAACCCACCTGGTCTTCATATGTGTCATCTTTGTTAGACATTACAAACTCAACTCCCATAGCAGCTACAAGAAGCAGCCTTTGGTAGGAGAGTTTTGGAAACACTCATCGGAGACTGATAAGACTCCACCCTAATTGTGGACACTGCCTGAAGGTCCCTAGCAAGATGTCTTCCCCCCCCCGTAGAAGAGGCCATTAGATACTTCCTGTGAAGGGCTTTTCTACTGGAGGGAAGGGAGGACATCTTGGACCTCCCCCTGGCCCCTATCTTCACCGATGATGGAAATCCACAACAAAATTTAAAAACTAGGTTGTCAGAAAAGCATAGAGTGTTGTAAAACGTTTTGTTCAGATTCTGCCTCCATGTTCATTAAGGTTGAAATGGTTGTGTTAACTGTTAAGGTTCTTGTGGAGTTTCAACATTTTCTGTGGTCCCTATTTATACTCAATGGCTGGGAGTGTACTGAGGGGTTCAACCCCCTGAGGACCAACACAGGAAGTGAGATAGAAAGAATTTGATTGGTCCCTGCCTCCCTGCAAGCAATGATGGACATATCTCTAGCAAGATGTCTTCCCTTCCCTCCAGTAGAAAAGCCCTTCACAGTAAGTATCTAATGGACTCTTCTCAAGACGCTGGCCTCAAATGAGGCTGAGCCCTGCCGGCCCACCCTCTTATAGGCTGGCTGGCCCTCGTCATGTGCCAGTTCCTGGCCACGTGATCGCCTGATCGGCCGGCAGGGGAGGAGGTGACTCACTCCTTCCTCCCCTCAATCAAGGCCCCTATACAGCCTGCACGCTATGACAATACATCCTTCCTACATGCCTTCCTTTTCCTGTCCTACAAATTGCCAAGAATTTCCATGGGCGGTTCTAGCTGTGGGGCAAAACAAAACGTTCAAAGTTGGACTCAAGATGCCAGATTGGGTCTTATTCCTGTAGCACATGGCCACTGGAAGGTGATGTAACTTTCACTCCACCGAAAATTTTAATGCACCCCAATCCATTGAGAACCTAGTTTGATTCCCCACTCTGTTGGAGTGCAGAGGCTTATTCAGAACCAGGGTGTGTTTCCACACCCTACATTCTGTTATGACCTTGCTAGTCAGTGCCCTTTCAAACTCTCTCTAGCCCCACCTACCTAGGGGTAACGAGGGTGAACTAGCCCCAAAACCTGAGTTGGATCCCCTCCCATGGGGCTGCCACCCACCACCACCAAATTCTTTTTTTTTTGCACTAGAGGTTCGCAGGTGCATTTTTAGATTATATCAGCACCAAATTTCAGGGACATCAGGAGACTGTCCCATGCTACCACCCAGGTTTGGTGAGGTTTGGTCCAAGGAGTCCAGCAGACCCCTCAAAACCAGCCCCCATCTCCTATTAGCCCCTTTGGAAACAATGGGAATACACTTCCCTTTGGGAGTCCAGCAACTTTGGACTCTGAACCAAAACCTCACCAAATCCCATGGGGGTGGTGGTGGCATAAGGACAGGCTCCTGATGATAGTTGAAATTTTGGTGTCATGGCTTGAAAACTGCGCCTGCAGGCCAAAATGGAAAACCACTAAAAATACCCAAAAAACGAACTCCCAAATTGGCTGCCTCCCAGGAGCCCTGGGTGCTGCCCACCTTGCCCATTATGTCTCTGCCCACCCTCACAAGGTGTCGGGTTGTGGGGGAGGAGGCAGCTGAGCCAGGAGCCACCCTGAGTCTCCTAGGTATGTAGTCACACTACTCCCTGACAGCAATACATTTTCTATCAATTTCCAGTGAAGAAGTACTTTTATTTATTCCTGGAATCTAGCTGACCATCGGGTTTCATTGTATGTGCCCCACCCCAGTATTTTGGGAGACGGCGAAGAGGTGATCCATTTTGCCTGTGAAATGGGCACACCTGGAACAATTTAGTTGGCCTTCTGTCTTGAGGAAATTCGGGGCCTGGCCCTAAACTGTCTTTTAAGTGGCTCAGTTGGACCCAAGGGAGCTTAAGGGCAGCAGGAGAAGTTTAATGAACCTTTAATTAAATGCTATTAAGTGCTGAGCATAATTATGTAAGGAAACTGATAATACCACGGATAAGCCCTTGTTATCCATTTGGAGAAGAAGAGTTTGGATTTATACCCCACTTTTCTCAACCATCAGTAGTCTCAGAGGGATGTACAAACTCCTTCCCTTCCTCTCCCTACAAAGGACACCTTGTGAGGTGGATGGGGCTGAGAGAGTTGGGAGAGAACTGTGACTAGCCCAAGGTCTCCCAGGAGGCTTCATGTGGAAGAATGGAGAAACAAACCTGGTTCTCCAGATTTGAGTCCTCTGCTTATGTGAAGGAGCGTGGAACCAAATCCAGTTCTCCAGATTAGAGTCCACCTCTGTTAACAACTACAAAACGTTGGCCACGTCTTCTGTGTTTATTATTGCTTATTATTCTGTTATGACTGAAGCGTATTCCCACCTGAACCAGCTCAGCATTTCTTGAAAGATAACTGTTTCCCAGAGATGTTAAATATGTTCATTCAAAGTAGGGCATGAAGCAGTTGGATGAGAATTTGAAGGAAGGTGAATGAGGACAGGCATTGGGGAAAGTAATCTAGATGTGAGCAAAGATATCCATGGAGACTGTAGAATAGGCATTAGCAAAGGACAGCTCCATCCTAGATACAGCCTGCAGTGAGCTCCTTTCTCCTTGCCCCGAGAAGGTTGGCAAACAGGGCCTGGAGGCCAAACACTACCCTTTATGCTTCACCAACAATTGGTGTTCAAAGGTTGACTGCCCTCAGCATGGAGGTTCCATTTAGCTATCATGGCTGATAGCTGCAGATATTATTATTATTATTATTATTATTATTATTATTATTATTATTATTATTAATAATAATAATAATAATAATAATAATATTGACATTAGGTCATTTCACCCCTCAAAGGCCTCGAGGTAGCTGAATACAGTCATTCCCAATAACAGCACATACAATACAGCACCAAACCAACCACATTAAAACAAAATTTCCACAGCAGCAATTTCTTAAAATTAAAACAACAACAGCAG
The DNA here is from genome assembly GCF_021028975.2 of Sphaerodactylus townsendi. Classification (NCBI taxonomy): domain Eukaryota; kingdom Metazoa; phylum Chordata; class Lepidosauria; order Squamata; family Sphaerodactylidae; genus Sphaerodactylus; species Sphaerodactylus townsendi. The sequence goes on along the minus strand of NC_059431.1, from coordinate 13,041,387 downwards.
CCAGTAAAATGTTTACAGGCTCTGATCAAAAAGGCTGGGAGGGGAGAGGCAGGGCCCAAGATGGAATCAAGGCCCTGCCAAGATGGAAAACTGGCAGCCTCAGTGGGGGGCGGTCGATCCGCGGCCAGCCTCACCAAAGGCCCGGTGGAACAGCTCGGTCTTACAGGCCCTGCGGAACTCACCAAGGTCCCGCAGGGCCCGGACAGCTGGAGGGAGAACGTTCCACCAGGCAGGGGCCAGAGCCGTAAAGGCCCTGGCCCGGTTCGAGGCCAGCCGCATCATCGTAGGGTTGTCCCGTGCATTTAATCTCCTTTTAAATGTAGTCCAAGCCAGTGTTCATTGCCTCATCAGGCAGCGTGTAGGTTATATATGTAAGGAGCATCATTGCTGGCTAGCAGTTTCCTGTGGACTGGTAGGATGGGATCCTGACCATTATTTATTTATTTATTTGTTGGATTTCTATCCCGCCCCACCCTCCTCATAGTTGCCTTTCAGCAAAATGTATTGCAATGAATTAGTAGCGTCTAGCATTTGTCTAGCGCTTTTCAAGAGTTCACAGGTATTATCTTGTTATCCTGACAACATCCCTGTAAGGTAGGTACACCATGTGGGGGATCCCTGCTGTAGAAGATACTATAGATCATTTTTCTGAACGTTTACCCTCCTGGTTGTCAGTGATAAAAACTGACTTCATGTGACCAGGTATGCCACTTCTATAGATCAGATTTCATCAATGGGCCACAATCAATTCCGCGAACACGCGGACTGGATTAAAAAATGTTGTGGGCTGCTACCTTTCCATAGACCAGTGGTTCTCAACCTGTGGGTCGGGACCCCTTTGGGGGTTGAACGACCCTTTCACAGGGGTCGCCTAAGACTCTCTGCATCAGTGTTCTCCATCTGTAAAATGGATAAATGTTAAGGCTGGGGGTCACCACAACATGAGGAATTGTATTAAAGGGTTGCGGCATTAGGAGAACCACTGCCATAGACTGACTAGATATAGGATGCTGTGTTAAAGTCCTAGGGCTGCATGTCCATTGGAAACTTCTCAATTCCCTAATTTTGCAATATACAAGCAGTGGTATCGTCCAGTTGCAGCTGTGTGTACATTTTCTGTGTGGTGGTTTGCCAGATGCACAGCATGTAATGTGGAAACCAAGCTACATTGGCCGGCCTGGTGAGTGACAGGATTCCAGATGGTGTGGAATAAAAGGGAACAGCTAAATTTGTTTTTTACTCAAAATAACATTTGGCAAAGTGCTATAGGTCTGCTGATCTTTGTAGTGGCGTTGGTCTACCACTAAGTTCTTTTGCAGAATATCTTAAGCTTTCAGTGTGTCATGGTTGCTGCAGAGTTCGGGCAGGTTTATATGAATGTGCTTTGTAATTTTTAGAAATAGTGATTGTTAGTCATAGTTAAAAGCCAATTCAGAGGTCTGCATTAGTGGTAGCTCCCAAATATGCCTTTTGAAAGATTTAACACTGCTTATTGTAACCTTATTGTATTCCCCACCGAGAATAGCCAATTATTTGCTGCAAGTCATGTCCTTAAGAGGTATGTAAAATACGCGAGGATAAAATTATATTTAAATGTGAAATACTCTATACCTCTGGTACTCCTGGGTTATTATAGAAGGTGTATACAAGGAGCTCATTGTTATTTATTGCATTTTAACGGAAATTTAATTAATTTATAGCATTAATTAGTATATACCATTTATAGATCCTGGGGAAGGTTATACCTTTTTAGTAAATAGGCTGTGAATAACGAATGGCTAGAAATATCTTAATCCTGCTTTTTAAGTGTAGTTGTACTATATCTGTTCACAATTCCATGTACAATGGAATGGTCAAAATTTTTTAATCTATATTATATTTTTATAAATGAATTGTGATCTTAGAATGTAAAACTACTCATAGACGGCATGTACAACTCTTTTAGATTTAATAACGGTCTATATTCACGCTTGTATACCTTATGCCAATAAAGGTCTATTGTGATTGTGTGTATTCCCCACCCACTGTTTTGAAAAGGGAAACGAAGCCTTAATCCTGTTTTGCCTGAACATCTTTCAGAAGGTCAAAGACTGCTTGAGAAATTAAGGAAGGTTTTCCTGGTTTTTAGCATTATTCCTTCAGGCTGGGGGAGGCTGATTCCCAGTTTTGCTCCTGAGCTAAGCTTTTCCTCTGGAATTGCCTCTGAAAGGAATTTCAGTTGAGTGCTTTGTGGTGTAGCTAACCAGACATTCAAGAAGTCAAATTATCCGGTTTTAACATTAGATTACTGAAAACCAATTAAGAACAAGAACAGATGTCTGTTAGGACCGAGACAAAGAAATCACGTATCGTTTATTGAGCACATTTCTATTGCATCCTTTTGTCCAACCAATTGTGAGTGGCATGCATAGGTTTCTCTTCCTCGTTTTAATTTCCCAGGAACAACCTTATGTGAGTGATCGTGATGTGGGTGAGCGAATGACCTTACATTTCATTTTTTGCCATTAACTTTCATGGCATATGGGGATTAGAACCTGGGTCTCCCTGATCTTAATCCAGGACTCTAACTACCACACCAAACTAGTTCTGTTGAAGATGCCAGTCACAGATGCAGGCAAAACGTCAGGAGAGAATGCTGCTAGAACATGGCCATACAGCCCGGAAACCACACAGCACCCCAGTGATTCCGGCTGTGAAAGCCTTCGACAATACATTGATCAATAGGATAGTTTAAAAAGATCTCACACAGCATTCAGTTCAAAAGTTAGGCAAATTGGGTATGCTGTGCCAAATAATTCGATAATCATAAAGGGTTATTTTTCAGGTGGAATGAAAGAAGCATTCAGTTATCCAAGATCTTCCTGTTGCCTGGTCACAAGCTTCAAAAGGTGTTGACCATTTCCCTGTAAAAACAAGTGGCAGTTCATTAGCCAGGTGTCAAGAAGAGGTGCCAGGAAACCCCGTTGCTTTTGCGCTCTTAATGAGTGATACAAAATGGGTAAGACATTTGCCTTTCTGCCACCGTAGTTTGTTTACTGTAGGAACAGGCAAGCTTCCAAATCACACAATGCGGGAAATAAATTTTAAGATTATTATAATGCCACTTTGGATACATCAAGGATATACCCTGCCCTGTGAAGAAAGCCAACCACGTTCAAACAGCCAGGGCATAAGAGAAAGAGCGGCTCTGATAAGGCAAGGTATTTTATTATTTTTGTTTCTCCCTTTCCATCCCGTCCTTAAACAGCACATATAAGAACATAAGAACTAGCCTGCTGGATCAGACCAGAGTCCATCTAGTCCAGCACTCTGCTTCTCGCAGTGGCCCACCAGGTGCCTTTGGGAGCTCACATGCAGGATGTGAAAGCAATAGCCTTCTGCTGCTGCTGCTCCTGAGCACCTTGTCTGCTAAGGCATTTGCAATCTGAGATCAAGAAGGATCGAGATTGGTAGCCATAGATCGACTTCTCCTCCATACATCTGTCCAAGCCCTTTTTAAAGCTATCCAGGTTAGTGGCCATCACCACCTCCTGTGGCATCATATTCCAAACACCAATCACACGTTGCATGAAGAAGTGTTTCCTTTTATTAGTCCTAATTCTTCCCCCCAGCATTTTCAGTGTATGCCCCCTGGTTCCAGTATTGTGAGAAAGAGAGAAAAATTTCTCTCTGTCAACCTTTTCTACTCCATGCATAATTTTATAGACTTCAATCATATCCCCCCTCAGACGTCTTCTCTCCAAACTAAAGAGTCCCAAATGCTGCATCCTTTCCTCATAAGGAAGGTGCTCCAATCCTTCAATCATCCTCGTTGCCCTTCTCTGCACTTTTTCTCTCTCTTCCATATCCTTTTTGAGATGTGGCGGCCAGAACTGAACACAGTACTCCAAGTGCGGTCGCACAATCCTAACCTATAATTGTCTCATGGATGGAATGGTGTGACGACGAACCCTCCACCAATCCCCCTTCAGGAAGTGAGTCCTTATCATCCATTGGTGGGTGACATTCCATCCAGTCCCCTGCCTGCCGTCCCCCAACCCAGGAGCAGGCCTGGCTCTGCAGGGCCTCTCCAATACCCTCCCGGTCCCCCACAACAGCCCAGCCTGCAGGGCAGTGGCACCTTTGAGCCTACTACTTCGCTAGCTCCCAAACACCCCCCCCCCGTCCCCTCCTACCCTCAACAGCCTAGAGTGGCCAGCGGAACAGCAGTGCCTTGGCACTCGCTACTCTAACAGCCCGCCAACACCCTCTCAGTTTCCCCCTCCCACCCAACAGTCCAGGTCAGCCAGAGGATCAGTGGTGCATTGGAGCACTGCTCTGCCACCCCACCAGAACCCTTCTGGTTTCCCCACCTCAGCCCTCCCCATTCCACCCTCCCCCACCCCAAGCTATTCTCCCCACTGAACTTCTGGCTGTAGCTGGCAAGCCTGAGAGACAGATAACCCTCTGTGTATTTATTCTGTGTGGCAAGCTTGCTGAACGTTGGTTCTTTGCGTGTGAGGAATACATGGTCAAGTGAAGAAGGGTTACAGTTAGGGATTTAGACCTCCCAGATTTAGGACTCATCTCCTGGCAACAGATATCGGTTCCCCTGGGATAAATGGCTCCTTCGGAGAGTGAACGCTGTGCAATTATAACCTACTGAGGTACTGCACCTCTCAAACCTCTCTCTCCAAACCTCCACCCCCAACATCTCAGGGTATTTCCCAACTCATAGTTGTCATCCCTAGTCTGCAGTTCCCTGTAGGACGTGCAGGTGGCCTCACTGGAAGTTTGTAAGCACTGGAGAGACCTGTGTGGCCATGGGAAAGGGGCCACCCCCATCGTTCCCCTGCGACTAGGCCCCTCCCTTCCCCTTCCACTACGGGACTTTTTGAGGGGAACATGAGAACAGAGACTCTCCTGTGGGTCCCTTGGTGGGTCGGGGAGGTGTTGGCAGTGAGTTTCCCAGCAAAAGGTTGGGGTGGTAGAAGAAAAAGAGTTTGGATTTATATCCCCCCCCCTTTTCTCCTGTAAGAAGACTCGAAGGGGCTGACAATCTCCTTTCCCTTCCCACCCCAACAAACCCCCTGTGAGGTGGGTGGGGCTGAGAGAGCTCCAAAGTATGGTGACTAGCCCAAGGTCACCCAGCTGGCCTGTGTTGGGATGCAGACTCTAATCTGGTTCCCCAGATAAGTCTCCACAGCTCAAGCTGAGCCCTTCGGGGGAGGGCGGTTTATAAATACAATAAATAAGTAAATAAAATAAAAGTGGCAGAGCGGGGAGTCAAACTCGGTACTCCAGATTAGAGTGCACCTGTTCTTAACCACTACACCATGCTGGTTCTCCCCCCTCCATGAGTCTTGCAGATCCCCACTTATTTTCCTCCAAAATTCACTCCTGATTTCCTCTCCCCTTTTCACGAACATCGCCTTTCCCCACAAACCTCCCTGACTTCTTGATGTAGGCAAACTGTTCTTGCATGTTCTGTTCCTGCCTGCCTCGTTTTGTCTCGGTGCAAGCCTTAAAACGGGGTTTCCAATCCCTTTCCTACTCCCTGAACGTTTCCCCCATCCCACCTGCCCCGTTCCACTTTCCTTTCCACCAGCACCAAAGATCTACTTGAAAAAGACATTTTACCCAGCACAGTGGCAGAAAGCGCAGTGGACGTTTGCAGTCTTCCTCTTGACACTTTATCAATAAATTAAAGTGTGTGTGAGGTTTAGAAAGAGTCCTTTTCTCCGTCTTCCTCTTTCCTGCCTTGGCTGGATTCTCGGTGGGCTGAGAGATGGAGGTAGGCTGTGCTGAGAACATCTAATGTATATTTAACTCCAGGAAGGCTTTTGGAGAAGAGAATTCAGAGGAGGAGGGATAAAAATTGCAAATGCACCAGTAATTTTATTTTATGCCGATTTCTCTGTCCTTGGGAGATCATGCACAGTGGTGGGGAGAACATTTTGCAGGTCATCATATCTGGAGTGCTTCAAAAGGACGTGCTGTTTGTAGAACCAGTCTGTTTTTGGGTTCCTGGACTTTTACCGCTGTTGGCAAGAAACAAACATCACTCCCTGATCCTTAAAAATGGTTGATTCTTGGATCTCTTCGAACCATTTCCCATGGTTCTCTGCAGTTATTAGATTTTCTCCTCAATGCCATTTTCTGAGCTCTCTCTGGTGGCTCACCTGTTTATTTCATCATTTTTTTTAAATTTTGGGAGGTCAAATCTTTGAAGCCTCGTGCATGCTACCTATGGGAATGGTATGAAGCTTTGAAGCATTGTAGCATCGAATCCACAGAGAATACCAAAAAGGAGAAGGAAGAAGAAGAGTTTGGATTTATATCCCCCCTTTCTCTCCTGCAGGAGACTCAAAGGGGCTTACAATCTCCTTGTCCTTCCCCCCTCACAACAAACACCCTGTGAGGTAGGTGGGGCTGAGAGAGCTCTGAAGAGCTGTGACTAGCCCAAGGTCACCCAGTTGGCGTGTGTGGGAGTGCACAGGCTAATCTGAATTCCCCAGATAAGCCTCCACAGCTCAAGCGGCAGAGCGGGGAATCAAACCCGGTTCCTCCAGATTAGATACACGAGCTCTTAACCTCCTACGCCACTGCTGCTCAGAGAGAGGAACTGTCACAAAATCGCACCCAAAAATCGTTTCGAAGGGGAGAGTGTGGACAGACATGGGGTGTGTGGAATCAAAAACATTTTGCAAACGTTTTCAGAGATTTGTGCAGAAAGGGCCGATCTTTGATCCTGGAAACTTCATAAACTGAACATTTTTTGAAGAGTTCAAAGAATTTGTAAATGATGTAGTTAATTTAATCTCACCCTTTCCCAGAGGTTCTCAGGGCAATGTACATTTTTCTCTGGCCATTCCCAGGCAATTTTCTTGTTTAAACAACCTCATGAGATAATTACTGACGTTGCAGTATCTCACCATGTGATTTTTTAAATGGCTGATGTACTTTTTCCTTTGATGTGCAAAAAAGAATTTCAGCGAGGCTTGTTTAGAACAGCAAAACCAAGTGGAGGACGTAACCCCCTAGTCCCTTCTCTGCATGCTCCCAAAATACTTTAAGGCTGTACAGTCTGCAATTCACATTTAATGAACCTCTCCCCCTCCCTCCCCTTCCCTTCAGGGTGGGTGGGCCATGACCAGGTGACAGACCCCCTCCCCATCTCCCCTTTCCTACCCTCCCCCTCAGGTTGGGTGGGGCACAACCAGATGAGAGGTCTCCTGTTTGAGATTTATTATTATTATTATTATTATTATTATTATTATTATTATTATTATTATTATTCAGTCAGTCAGTCAATCAATCAATCAATCAATCAATCAATCAATCAATCAATCAATCAATCAATCAATCAATCAATCAATCAATCAATCAATCAATCAATTAAATATACCGCCCCATCCCCAAAGGGCTCTGGACGGTGTACTACATAAAACCATATATATAAAATCATCATAATACAGGTACCATAAATATAGTAAAAACAGCAGCTAATTCCTAAGATAGGCATCTCACTTAAACTTAATCCTCCTAGAAGGGGGGTGGGAGAGGCAGTGGGTCCTATGGGTCCCAATGATGGATCTCAATGATATTGGGGACCCATGGAATGGGGGGGCACACTCAGCGGCTGGTCTCTCCAAAGGCCTGGTGGAACAACTCAGTCTTACAGGCCCTGAGGAACTCTACAAGGTCCCGCAGGGCCCGGTCAGCTGGAGGGAGAGTGTTCCACCAGGCAGGGGCCAGAGCTGTAAAGGCCCTGGCCCGAGTGGAGGCCAGCCGCATCATGGCTATAGTGTAGTGCTGAACCTAAATCTCCCTGGTTCTACCCAGTGATCTGACTGCTGTGATCTCTATTGAATATGTAATTAAGACTTATTGATCTACCAGCACAAAAAGTTTAGAGACTAAAACTTTTCTGGAAATGGGATTTAAACTAGTAGAGGATTTAGAAAATTGGTGACTTCAGCCGTATTTTCAATGGATGATTAACTAAATGGGCGTTTCTACATAACCCCTAATAAATTCTCCTTTTGAGGTATGGAATGGAGTTTAAAAATGTAACATTTAATGAACAAAAGCTATCACTCTTCGCTAGGGAAGGCCGTCTTTTAATAACTTCTCTTCCATTTGTTACCATAGGAACTATCCAGAATTAACATATCCTTAACTCAGTGGCAAATTACATATGGTCTGTCATGACCCATTAAAATTGGTCCCCACTGATGAGTCAACCTAAGTCTTGTCAGATGAGCTACTGCTAACCATCAGGATATCTGGGACATGGGGGTGCCCACACATGACATCCTACCTCTCTAGGAATTGCCAGAAACACTGGATTTACCATAGAGTTTCCAGCACTTCCTAGAGGGCCGTGATATTACTTCTGGGTTTCCCAGAAAATATCATGCTACTGGCAATAGTGATCTTTAATTTTTTTCTTTTGGCCATGCTGGCAGGGGCTGATGGGAATTTCTTTTGGCCATGCTGGCAGGGGCTGATGGGAATTGTAGTCCATAACATCTGGAGTGCCAAAAGTTCGCCACCACGGACATATACTAACCAAGTTTGGGAATTGTAGTCCATAACATCTGGAGTGCCAAAAGTTCGCCACCACTGGTATATGTACTCTGAACTTCTTGCCAGTCCTAAACTTCCAACCTCTTGATGAGCCTGACAGGTAGTGATGAGGAGAAAGTTAGCTTCCTTATGGCTGATATGTTTGCTGGGGTTACTACCAAAGTAGCCACTTTTATGTTTCTAGCAGCAAAAGTTAATTAGTTAAACGTTTCTTTGTTCTACTGATGATTTAAGTTTATGATTCTGTCTGTGGTTATGGCCTTTGGCTAATAAATGTTTATTTATACACATAAACTTCCAAGAACTGGCAAATGAACAAATTGGATTAATTAATAAATATACTACCTCACGTGTTGTTAAGAGGAGGGTGGGAAATGCTGGGTGCATTGGATCATTTGAGTCAAGGGCTATTAATCCTTATTGATTGGTGTCAAAGGACTCTAATCCTGCAGTAATCATAAGTGAGCAATGGGAATCAATGCTCGCTTAACGGAATGAAATGCTTGGAAGTTCAGTTTAGGTCCTGTGATTCAACCAGTGGGGGTTTGCTTTCGTAATTTCCAGCTGTTTTGTTCTAGGAAACGGGTACTTCCTTCTAGGGAATTCTTGTTACTTCCTGTGCAGAAGGAGGATCTGTAATTGTCTGCAAGCTGTCAAACTTGTTGCCCATTCATTTCACTGGGCCTCCTCTTGGGTGGCTTGCAACTACCGTGTTTCCCCGAATATAAGACAGTGTCTTATATTAATTTTTGCTCCCAAAGTTGTGCTATGTCTTATTTTCAGGGGATGTCTTATTTTTCCTGTGTTCTGTTTGTCGGGCATGCTTCCAAACAAAAACTTTGCTATGTCTTACTTTCGGGGGATGCCTTATATTTCACACTTCAGCAAAACCTCTACTATGTCTTATTTTTCGGGGATGTCTTATATTAGGGGAAACAGGGTATCTGATTCCTTATTCTGCATGTGTGGAAGGGGCCAGAATCAGTGGTGGGATCCAAAAATTTTAGTAACAGGTTCCCATGGTGGTGGGATTCAAACTGTGGCGTAGCGCCAATGGGGCTGGGCGGGGCACGACGTATGCGGCGTGGTGTAGCAGGCATTCCGGAGCGGGCATTCCTGGGGCGTGAGGCTGTGGCAAAGGATCGCGAGCAGCTTGTGCATTTCGCGCCAGTCCTGTAGGCGGGGAAGCGAATTACATGGCAGGCATGAGCTGCCACGCCGCCGGTGCACCTCCTGCTAGACTGCTTCAAGTTCTGCGCGCTACTGCTGAGAGGAGGGGCGTAACTAAGGCAAAAATCACGTGGCAAAATCACCAATTAGTAACCCCCTCTCGGCACACACAAATAATGAGTAACCTACTCTCGGGAACCTGTGAGAACCTGCTGGATCCCACCTCTGGGATGCTTCTGAGGTATGTTTGTTGAATAGCTAAAAGTGAGTGCTAATTAGCAGGCCTCAGTTAACTCTCTTGAAACAGGGACTGGTGTTCTAGCAATATCTTCAAATGGGCCGCTGTTCACGGAACTATCTTGGACTAGCAGTTTGTTAGGCAGAACGAAAATGCCGATAACTCTGGAGTTGATATAGACTGGGCTGGCCATGAACACAGCTATGGGAATCGGCCTCGGATAATTGCTCGTTTCCAAAGCATTTAAAATAAAACTGTCGATGCTGAAATGTATGACCAAGCCCCGAAGAGCTGACCTAGTTGTACCGCTTTTCTTTCACCCCTCCGATCCCAGATTGTGATTATATAATCAATTATGGCCGTCGCTTAATCAAATGCCTTTTTCAATCATTCCGGCCCAGCTTAGCGGAACATCCCCTGATTATCAAAGCAGAAAAGAGTTTCCCCGGGAATATTGTCTCGCCAGCAATATAACACTTGCTTTTCTACATTCTTTTTGCTTGTTTGTAAAAGAGTATTATTTTTTTTTAGTGGCCGGGTTAAGGTTGGCTTGTTTTGTTGGGTTTGCCATCTGGCCGATGTGAATAGTTTGGAAGCTGGAAAAAAAATCACTTCTGGCTGAGAAAACCGACTACAAACGTGTCCAGTTGTCATGGGATGTTGACCCAACGCAGGCTCTGGGGAGGCGGGGGGTGGGGGACGACGATGGACCGGCAGATGGTTGTTCTTCCAGACATAAAAGTTGCATTCCGTGACTGTTTCTGCTCAGACTAATCATAGAATGTGACAAACTTTGAGAATAACATGGGTTTCGCCCTTTCCTTCGGGTTGACTCTGCCAAGAGCTGTGGTATAATATTGAAAACTACTCAAAGTGGATCTGTAGCTGAGATTTTTGTGTGTGTCCTGAGTAGACTTCAGCCATCATCCAACAAGCGGTGGTTTGTGTTGTTTTTGTGCAGATGGCCAGTGTTCTGGATAGATGTTAATGCTATCCTTATGTCTCCAGACAGCGAGCGTGGTGTAGAAAAAGAAGAGCCAGCTTTTATATCCCACCTTTTCTTTGCCTTTAAGACGTCTCAACGCAGTTTACAATTGTCTTCCCCTCCCCACAACAGACACCTTGTGAGGCAGGTGGAGTTGAGAGAGTTCTGAGAGAACTGGGACTGCCCCAAGGTCACCCAGCAGGCTTCATGTGGAAGAGTGGGGAAGCAAACCTGATTCTCCAAATTAGAGTACACTGCTCTCAACCACTACCCCACATGGGTTAACAGTGATGGAGAAATGGGTTCATCAGGCTTCATGTGTAGGAGCAGGGAAACCAATGCAGTTCGCCAGATAAGAGTCCTCCACTCATATGGTGGAGTAGGGAAATCAAACCCGGTTCTCCACATCATAGTCCCCCACTCTTAACCACTACAACACGCTGAGGAAGCTGACTGTGTGACTTGGGCTAATTGTTTTACCCTGGTGGGAAAATAAAATATCTCAACCCTATGATCATGACTCAGAGATCTCAAGTGGCTCACTGGGGTTATCCACTTCTCCACTTCAACCCCATCCCTTTTCCTCCAAACCTTTCAGCTCAATGGTTACTTCTGCCTGACTTTAAAAATTCTGTGCCGATCAATTGAGACAGTTAAACTATGGGAAACCAATACAATTTGTGACTGGTTGCTTAAAATGGATGCCGCTGTCTCGAAAATTTCTATCTGGTCTCCTAAAGTCAAGAAAAATAAAATCTATTCCTGATATCTAACTGATCTCTCTTTTGCCACCCTAAGAAAGGCATTTATAAGCCTTCACTTTCAAGCCTTTCCCACGGAATATCTCCAATTGGCCATGCTGGGAGGGGCTGATGGGAATTGTAGTTCATGAACATCTGGAGTGCCATAGGTTCGCCACCACTGATCTAGCCCACTATGTCTTATGGTGCCCACTATACAATGTTATTCAAGGTAATAACCCAATGTTATCTGAAATTACCAGTTCTGAAGAAGACAGACTGCAATTTTTAGTGGCTGGTGTTTTTTCTAAGGTTACCTTTAAGGCCAATACTTAGCAGCCACTTGGAGGAGAGGCCAAATTTTTAAATCTAAACTGTAACTTGTGATGTTTGAATTTTACTGTTTTATATTGGTATGTTGGTAGAGTTATTGTCCCAGTGTATGTAGGGAATCACATGGTTTATGTAGTGTTTTAAGTGATAATGATGGCCTATGGCTTACGATAAATTACACTACTGCTATTTATTTATTTGGCTTGTATCCCATTCATTCTTGGCTAAGACTTAATGCTAATGTGCGCCTTATAAGTACAGTTCAGACCTTGGTTTCAAACCCTGACAAGGAGAGAATTTTAGTTAGTGTTAATCATGGAGATAAACTGGTAAAGGTGTAACTTAATCCTTAAACTATGTTTACAGATTAATTCTTGGGTGGTGGTGGGAGATTTCACATGTTTATTAGTTCTCCAGAGTGGCAGCTTTTTTGAAAGGCTGGCCTTCTGTGCCTCTCTGTGCATTCCTAGGCTTTTTGCTTATAAGTTCTAAATCCAAGGCTCGGTGGAGTTTGGGATTTCTCTTAATTTGAACTTGAAAAAAATGATTGTTTTTCTACGGCTTGCATAAAACATCGGCTGGCATTTATAGCTTCGCTCGCTTGCATCCTCGGGCATCTGTGCGCAAAGCTTCCATCCCTTGAGTGCTAAATGTTTTATAACGTGATTTATCTTGTGTGCACTGGAAGAAGCTACCTGTCAGTAACTGTGACCGCTCTATTTCATGCTGCGTCTAGATCACTGCTGTGTGGGGTTTGATAGCTTTCAAGCTAGTCTGTTCTGGTCTAAGGACTGAAGTTTGCTTTAGAAAAGAAATGGAAGTCCTTGGTGGGGAAGGGACCCCATAGTAGGATATGAAAGGGAAGAAGAGGTGTTCAAGCTTTCTGTCTCAGCAAGTAGGGTTGGAGATTTGGACAGTCCGAATCCGGGTTCAGACCGAACCTGCGCTGATTTGGGCAGATTCAGACAAGTAGGGTGCGAATCCAAGCCGTCCGAATCCCATCCAATCCGAATCCATGGGATTCGGATCAGCAGCCAAACTGGGTTTATATTTTTTGGTATTTTTTCACGTTTCAGCCTGCAGGGGGTGCATTTTTAGACATATAGGCACCAACACTTCAGGGTATCATCCGGTGACTGTCATGATGACACCCCCCAAGTTTGGTGCAGTTTGGTTCAGGGGTGCCAAAGTTATGGACCCTCAAAAGGGTAGCCCCATCTCCTTAGCTCCCATTGGAAAGAATGGGGGATAGGGGCACCCCTTTTGGGGGTCCATAACTTTGGCCCCCCTGGACAAAATTGCGCCAAACTTGGTGGGTATCATCAGGGCAGACACCGGACAATACTCTGAAATTTTGATGCCAGTATGTCTAAAAATGCACCCCCTGCAGGCCGAAACGTAAAAAACACACAAAAAACACATCCAAAATTCTTGGACATTCCCACAGATTTGGGGCAGTCCGAATCTGCAAGGTTTGGAATTTGGCCAGTCCGAGCCCATTGATCTGAATCTGGTCCGAATCTGAATTGGAACGAATCAGGCTGGTATCGACCAACTCTATCAGCAAGGTTGGAGAGAGAGGCTGAGATAGTGTTAACAGTCTCCAGATCGGGTCTCGTTCTCCTGGAATTGTGACTGATTGGCAGGCCATAGAGAAAATGGCCATTTTGAATGGTGGATTCTGTGACATCACATCCTTGCCGAGTTCCCTCCCCTCCCCAGGCTCCGCCCCCAAATCTTCTGGAATTCTCCCTGTCCAGAGTGGTCAACAGGATGCTGAGAGAGCATCTTGCCCTCACGGATGTAAGACAAAGAAGCAAGAAGAGGAGGCATTTGCTGGAAGTAGGGATGCCAGCCTCCGGGTGGCACCTGGGGATCCCCTAGAATTACAGCTCCTTTCCAGACTGTGGATATCAGTTCTCCTGGAGGATATTGATGCCTTGGAGGGTGGACTCTATTGTACCCCACTGAGGTCCTTGTCCTCCCCACGTTCAGCTCCCAAATCTCTAGAAGTTTCCCAACTTAGAGCTGACAGCTCTACCCCCCCTCCCATCCCCAGCCAGTGGCCAGGGGGGACTTGGCAACCCCAGCTGAAAGGACGTCCCTGAAAACAACATTTTGAGGGAAACAAAGAGACAGCAGCCAAACAAATAAGAGGAAATTGACCTATCCACCTTAGTAACTCTACTGCCCTCCTCTGGCCTAGTGATGTTCTTGATGAAAAGAGGCATTGTATAGTCTTTCCAATAGGTCCCCCCCCCCCCCGCCGCCCTTATTAGTCCTTAGCAGCCTGCAGATCTCGCAGGGAGTGGAGGGGGAACATTTACAGGCTTTGAATCTGATACCCCACAGTGAGTGGGGTTGGTGGTGGGGAGGGTTCAGGCCTTTCTTGTTGCTTCCTGGGTTTCAGTTATCGGTTAGCTGCATTTGGAAGCCAGTGTTGGGCACCTTGAGGGCACTGAGAATAGAATATTAATAGTGAATTCACCTTTGTATTTTAGTTTTCAGGCCAGAAGGGAGGGAAAGTCTTATTCTGCCAGGGATTTCTTATATTTATCCTGTTTTCTTTTTTGCAATGGAAATAACCTCCTACTGGCTAAGTCAGTGGCTCCTACTAGATTGACATAAATTTGGTGCCTCAATAATCCTAATTGTTTGGATGTTGCCTCTGATTTAGACTGCCCGGGAGGTATCTTGAGATAGAAACTGTTTGAAGTGTCCCTCTTTTTGAAAGCCTTAATGTTTTATCATAAAATAGGCTAAGGATGTTCTGGTAAAAAATTGTATTGGAAGCTGAGTTCTGTTTAGAAAAGGAGGTAGTGTTTGAATATGCAGCAAAACAAAACGCTCATCTTTTACCTGTAGAGGAGAATCATTGAATAAGTAATGGCGGATGTACCGCTGGATTCAACCTCAAATACAGACCAAAATATTGTGCTGTGCCAGCCCAGATGCGAAGCTGTGTGACTTCACCTTAAGAGTAGCAGATTTTACCGCCTCTCAGGGGGGTTGTAAGCTTTAATTGAAGACCGTAAAAAAGCAGCAAGGATCTTAGGCGAGGCTGCCAAGTATTTGAAATGTGTGTTTAAAAAGTGTGTGTGTTTATGCGTACATCTGGCCTTTCATTATTAGAAATTAGCTGAAATGGCTCTCCTCCGCCTTTTGGTACTTCCCCCAAAAAGCTTTCTCTCAGCCTTTCCGGGCTTCCATTCTTTTCATTTGCTGAAATTTTCAGCAATTGGTAAATCGGGTTCCAAATCCAGAAATTATTATAAAACTTAGATGAGCCAAACTCAACAACCTTAACCGTTTCAAACGTTAGAGCGGCAGCAACTTGCAGAGAAAAATGGTGGAAAACCAGCCTAAACGTCAATTTGAGTCACCAGTACCAGGCAGACATGATTTCATTGGGTTAAGACTACGGTGACCAGACGTCCTGCTTTTGGCAGGACAGTCCCGCCTTAAAACAATTTGTCCCGTGTCCCGCGGGTTTTTTGAAGTGTCCCGATTTTTGGAAGGCTGCCGCACTGCCTTCTGGGGCGCAAGGCAGTGCGGCAGCCTCCCGCGCACGTGGCCGCAGGAGCGCACTGCCTTCTGGGGTGCTCCCGTTTCCCTTCCTTTCACGAGGCGGGAAATGGGAGCGCCCCAGAAAGCAGTGCACTCCTGCGGCTGTGCGCGCATGCGCGCAGCCGGCCGCCTACCCGCCCATCCCGGTTTACAAAGGTGACCATCTGGTCACCTTAGTTAAGACAAGGTGGCAGCATTTTGTGGCTTTGCCCACCAATCCAACAAAGTTGAGACCTTGTGCTAAGACTTGGAAGACTCTGTATAGGTTTGCACAGATACATTACGTTTGAGGCTGGGCGAATGCAATTAGAATCCACAGAATGGCACGGAAAAAAATCATTTAAACACTCCATAAAACGTATTGTCGAAGGCTTTCAGGGCTGGAATCACTGGGGTGCTGTGTGGTTTCCGGGCTGTATGGCTGTGTTCTAGCAGCATTCTGTCCTAAGGAGGATTAAGGCCTTAGGAGAGAATGCTGCTAGAACACAGCCATAAGAACATAAGAACAAGCCAGCTGGATCAGACCAGAGTCCATCTAGTCCAGCTCTCTGCTACTCGCAGTGGCCCACCAGGTGCCTTTGGGAGCTCACATGCAGGAGGTGAAAGCAATGGCCTTCTGCGGCTGTTGCTCCTGAGCACCTGGTCTGTTAAGGCATTTGCAATCTCAGATCAAAGAGGATCAAAATTGGTAGCCATAGATCGACTTCTTCTCCATAAATCTGTCCAAGCCCCTTTTAAAGCTATCCAGGTTAGTGGCCATCACCCCCTCCTGTGGCAGCATATTCCAAACACCAATCACACGTTGCGTGAAGAAGTATTTCCTTGGTGGGATCCAAAATTTTTAGTAACAGGGTCCATGGTGGTGGGATTCAAACTGTGGCATAGTGCCAATGGGGCTGGGCGGGGCACAACGGGGGCGTGGCCGGGCATTTCTGGGGGCGGGGCATTTCTGGGCGGGGCTGTGGCAAGGATGAAGCTGCTGTGCCGGTCCTTGGGCGGGAAACGAATGCACGCAGGCGCAGGCTGCCACACATGCCGGTGCACCTCCTGCAAGACTGCTTCAAGTTCTGCGCGCTACTGCTGAGAGGAGGGGCGTAACTAAGGCAAAAATCATGTGGCAAAATCACCAATTAGTAACCCCCTCTCGGCACGCACAAATAATTAGTAACCTACTCTCGGGAACCTGTGAGAACCTGCTGGATCCCACCTCTGGCCATACAGCCCGGAAACTACACAGCACTCCAGAAAACATTTCGTCAGACCATGCTGTTCGCTGGCAGTCATTTGTATGGCTGTTTATATGCACCGTGGTGATTTTGTAGTAGCCTGTCCTCCTTGCAAAGGTACTCTGAAGAGAAGTGCCTTTCCATAAATGTGTACTTCTGATGAAGAAAGAGTAAAGCTCCTTTGAATTGTTGATAGGAAGGTATTACTAAGAAGTAGTCCAGAAGCCGCTGCAAAATTACACGACAAGTCAGACTACAAATATTGATTATTTAAGTTTCTAGGGGGAAAAAAAATCTGTGCAATTTCCTCACAGCAGAATAAACCTTTCAGTGGACTGGAAAAACACAAGCAGATCTTGCAGGCTTTTCCCACATTCCCTCCTGGTGAAATGAGCAGCTGAAGAAAAACAAAAGCAAATTTTGCGTAGAAGCTGTCAGTATGATGAACGTGGCTTTCCCCTCATGTGATGTGTAGAGGAACCAAATGGCCTTCAAATGACCTGTTTAAAAAGCACTTGAGGAGATTGGTGGTGAGACCTTTGACGGTTATTGGCCGAGGCATTATCATGGAAAGGTGTCAGGGCCCTGGGCTTCGCTTCCGAAGGTCCTCAGTTCAACTCCCACCACTTGAGGGGTAGGGGCAGTAGTGGGATCCAGAAATTTTAGTAACAGGCTCCCATGGTGGTGGGATTCAAACAGTGGCGTAGCGCCAATGGGGCTGGGCGGGGCATGATGGGGTCGTGGCCGGGCATTCCGGGGGCGGGGCATTAATAATTTCTCTGTTACTGTAAAAAACTCTTACTGTAAAAAACAAAGTTCCTAATTTCCAGCTGGTATCTTTCTGTCCATCATTTAAACTCATTATAGCAAGTCCTATCGTCTACTGCCAACAGAAACAACTACTTCTCCTCTAATTGACTGCCTGTCAAATACTTAATACTTTCCAATACTTAATTTTGTTTCTAGAAATCAAAAGACGGATACTTTCCTTAAACAAGGAACTTTACCATATTTCTAAAACATGTTTTTAAAACAGCCCAACGGGGAGAATTATCCCGTTTTCTACCTTCGCTAACCAGCCACATAGGAAACAACAGGACTTTATGATTTTTGGACCGAATGGAATTTCTAACGGAAAAGCAGACCCAATTAGTAACCCCCTCTCGGCACACGCAAATAATTAGTAACCCACTCTCGGGAACTGGTGAGAACCTGCTGGATCCCACCTCTGGGTAGGGGATGTGAAAGATGACCCGAAGAGCTGCCACCAAGCAGAGTAGTCAATACCGACCTTGATGAACTAGTTGCCTGACTCAGTATAAAGCCGCTTCCTGTTTTCATGTGTTGTCTGGTGGGGATAGTTTCCTTTGCTGACATTGGATCACCTTCTCAGAACCCCTGAGATGGGTCTGGCAAGCATAAGGCCCTAAAAGAGGATGAACAATGGATGCTGGGCTCTGACCAGGATTGTCTTGCTGGGAAGTGCCGTATATACTCGCATATAAGTCGAATTTTTCAGCACATTTTTTGTGCTGAAAAAGCCCCCTCGACTTATATGTGAGTCAGGTGTCTTTAAAAAATATTTTAGGGTTTTTACTTTGTTGGCCTCCAGGGGGAGCTGTTTTTAGGCTAGCGGCACCAAAATTTCAGGGATTTTTTAAGAGACTCTCCTAATGATACCACCCAAGTTTGGTAAAGTTTGGTTTAGGGGGTCCAAAGTTATGGACCCCCAAAATGGGTGCTTCCATTCCCCATTGGTTCCAAAGGGAGCTAATAGTAGATTGGGCTACATTTTGAGGGTCCATAACTTTGGACCCCCTCAACCAAACTTCACCAAACCTGGGTGGTATCATCAGGAGGGTCTCCTAAAGATACTCTGAAATGTTGGTGCTGCTAACACAAACATTCCTCCCCTGACCAAAAATCCAGTTTTGAAGGATTTTAACTCTTGTGTTTTAGCTTGGTTGCTGGTTGAGCTAAGGGTTTTTGTACCTTTAAAGTTATTGTTGAGACCATATTGTTCTTGTTGACCCTCTTTTCCACTTACAGAGCGAGTTTACTGTTTTTCTTTGAAATAAATATTCAAAAACATTTAACCTACTGATGCCTCAATTGATGTAATTTTATTGGCATCTATTTTTATTTTTGAAATTTACCAGCAGCTGCTGCATTTCCCACCCTCGACTTATACGCGAGTCAATAAGTTTTCCCAGTTTTTTGTGGTAAAATTAGGTGCCTCGACTTATATGCGGGTCGACTTATACACGAGTATATACGGTAAATAATTCAGAAGAGGTGGAAGCTGGGCTGTGGTGTTCTGCCCACAGGGACATGTGGGGGTCATATGTCCCTGGGCAGAGGCCATTTAGTCACGTGGGGGGCATTTTATTGCTGCACTCACTAGGCCATGTCAGGATTCCAGTGTGCCTGCAGTCTCAAAAAGATTGGAGACCCGTGTTATAGCTGAAGGCTGTCCTCACTTGCAGGTCTGGCCTCCTCTGGCTGCACATCTGCCAGTCAAATCCGGTAGTTGTTAAGTAACACAACTGTCTCTTTCCTCCTGGAAGGGATTAGAGCCCTCGGCGAATAGCACTTAAAGCAGAGCTTCAGTCCGGAGTAGCGAGACTCCCGTCACATTGCAACGGCCGTGAAGCTTTCCAAGATGGCACAGATCCCAAATTAAGTTATTGATTCCTTTCAGGTACCTGGACAGGGTAGTGAAAAGCGCTCCATAAATCACACTCAGACGCACAAGCGAGCCAAGCCCTCCTGCAGCTGCACAGTCTTGCAAACTGTCCTTGAAGCTTTTGAGTTCTTACAAGGAAAGGGTTTGAAAAAACCCTCTTCAGTTCAATATTTCTTTGTGTGGTCCTATCTCAAATAAATTGCTTGCTCGTATATCTAATCTGGAGGTACCGGGTTTGATTCCCAGCTCTGCCGCCTGAGCTGTGGAGGTTTATCTGGGGAATTCAGATTAGCCTATGCACTCCCCCACACGCCAGCTGGGTGACCTTGGACTAGTCACAGTTCTTCTGAGCTCTCTCAGCCCCACCTACCTCACAGGGTATTGGTTGTGAGGGGGGAAGGGCAAGAAGATTGTAAGCCCCTTTGAGTCTCCTGCAGGAGAGAAAGGGGGGATATAAATCCAAACTCCTCCTCCTCCTCCTCCTCCTCCTCCTCCTCCTTCTATTTTATTGATTGATTGATTGATTGATTGATTGATTGTATTTGTATACCGCCCTCCCCGAAGGCTCAGGGCGGTTTCCAACAAAATAAAAAGTTAAAACATCATATATATAAATTAATTAAAATACATAAAATATTAGACTAAAGATGGCTTCAGCTATTCTATTCCCCCTTTTATGAACCCACGGGAGGCCAGATGTTTGCTTTTTGTTGCAGTTGATAACTATCATCCCGGCTACGGCCAAATGCCTGGCGGAACAGGTCCGATTTTACACAGCAGGCCCTCGCGGAAGAACTTTGTAAAATCCACGCCAGAGACCCTGATCTCACCTGGAAGCCTTCTGTTCCACCAGGTAGGGGCCAGAAAACGTAAAGCCCTGGCCCTTAGTAGGGAGCCAGCCCCGGGGATGCAGCCTTGGGGCCAAGGGATCACCAGTGAGAGTCAGCCTCCGATGGAAGCGGAGGGCCTAGAAGGCGATATAGGGAGAAGGCGGTCTACTTAGATATGCAGGGGCCAAGGCCGGCGAATGGCTTTAAAGGTCAAAACCAAAACTTTGCAAACATGACCCGGTACTTTCGATCGGCAGCCAGTGCAGTTGAGTATAGGACCGGAGATAATCCGGTCCCTTGCCTGTTGCTCGGAAAGAGAGTCTGGCTGCTGCATTCTGTCACGAGATTTTCAGTTTTCGGATCCATGGCCAAAGTAAGTAAGCCAGCGTAGAAGCGGGAAGTTACAGTAGTCCTAATCTAGAGGTGACCGTGGCATGTGGATCACCAGTGGCCAGATCAGAGCAGGGAGGAGATCGGGAGGCCAGTTGCCGTGCCTGCCGCAGATGGTAAAAAGCTGCCTGGGCTGTCTGGGTGACCTGGACCACCAATGATAAAGATGGATTCAGAGTCACCCCCAGGCTCTTGGCGGACAAAGTTAATTTTAATGTCTCACCAAGAAGGGTAGGCAGGCCAAAGGCCACCGGACACTCCCCCCGGCCCAGCCACAGGACCTCCGTCTTAGTGGGATTCAACTTAGTGGGATTCAACTTCAGCCGACTTGCACTCAACCAACCAGCCACAGCATCAAGACATTATCCGTATTATCCTCTAAAAATTCTGTGTTTTGCAGTTGCCGGGAGTGGTCATTTACTATTCAAGACTGTTCTTTGATTTTGTCCTCCGTGACCAGATTCTAGCATTACCCCTACATTTTTTTAATCAAGTTCAAGTTCAACCTTTATTAGGCATAGATACCAAAACAATTGACAGAACAATGTCACGTTTGACAAAAGCATCTTAAAATTCTCTCATTTTTAAAAATCAATGTTGTTCTTCATACCTAACTCCTGTCTTGTCTACTGGATTATAATCCCATTTATATCTGTTTGGTATGGCGTTTGTGTCTTAGGATCTCTTTTTATATTCTCAGAAGCAGTGTGGTATAGTGGTTAGCCTACAATCTGCAGACCCGTTCAAATTCCTGATTTGCCATGGAAGATGGGGTGAACTAAGGTCAGCCGTAAACTGTCGGCCTAGTTCCCATTACAGGAGAGGATGTCTATGTAAATCCACGGGAGCCAGCGTGCAATAGTGGTTAAGAGTAGGTACACTCTAATCTGGAGAACTGGGTTTGATTCCCCCCTCTGCCACTTGAGCTGTGGAGGCTTATCTGGTGAACTAGATTAGCTTGTGCACTCCAACCCATGCCAGCTGGGTGACCTTGGGCTAGTCACAGTTCTTTAGAGCTCTCTCAACCCCATCTACCTCACAGGGTGTCTGTTGTGGCACTGGGGAAGGGAAAGGAAATTGTAAGCCCCTTTGGGTCTCCTTACAGGAAAGAAACGGGGGATATAAATTTCTTCTAAATGGGCCCCTGTTGGGAAGAAAAGTATAAATGAAATAAATAAAATAAATAATATTGGGATCAGTTAAAACTTCATCCCAGAAAAGTCTGCATGTTTTCCAAATCTGTTCAAGAGGCTAGATGAAGGTACCAGAAGTTTTTCGGGATGGAAATACCACATTTCTTTTTTTAAAAAAATATTTTTATTAGTTTCAAAAATAAAATACATTAAAAAACATATTAGTATAGAAGTATTCAGAAGTTCCTCTCTTCTTCGTTGAGGGAATTGTACAATAAGGAAAACATTAACAAAAACCGATTGGATATATCAACACATTTTTTACATTTCATCATTTGTAATACCACAGTTGAAATACCACATTTCTTGTTCCCCCTGTTTTCCCCACTTGCTTTTCATCATTGGTTTCAAGAAAACAGCAGAATCCCATGCCCAGATCAGACTTTCCAGGGTTGGTCAACTAATATGTTTGAATACACGTTAATTTGCCTTCTACTGAATCATGATGCGCCAAGGTCCGTATTACCTACTATAGAACAACAGCGGCTCTCTGGGTATCACACAAACAGCGGTCTCTAATTTGGAAAACTTGGTTTGTTTCCCCCCTCCTCCAAACGAAGCCTGCCGAATGACCTTGGGCTAGTCACCGTTCTTTCTGGGCTCCACCTACCTCACAAGGTGTCTGTTGTGGGCAGAGGAAGGGAAGGGGTTTCTAAGCCGCTTTGAGACTCCTGATGGTTGAGAAAAGTGGGGTACAAATCCAAATTCTTATTCTCCTCCTTCCTCTGAGCCACCGTCTCTCCGCTTTGCTGTGACGGCAGCGTTTCCTTGAGGGAAGCGGTGAGTGATAATCTACTGTTCTAAGGAGCACTGCGGTTTGTTGTTGTGGCGGGAAGGGCAAGAGTGACATTTACTATATGTCAGAGTGGGCCAAGAGCTACTGTCAGATTCCCCGGCAGAAATTGCTAAGTGAGCAGAGCTAAGCCGGGCGGTCTCATTTGACCTGACAAACGGGCTCGTGCTTGGCTTCCGGAAGTGGTGGCGACTCTGCTCAGTCCAGTTTTGCACGTCTGGGCCCAGCATAGCCTGAAGGAGCCTGGCAAGATTTAAAGCGCGGTTGACCTGCCCCCTGTGGTTTTTGTTTCTAATTACTCTGTTAAAAGAAGTTCGCTGGAAGGCGCTTGGCCAGAGCGTAATGCAGCAATTCTGCAACCTGTCCTTTTGTTGCTCGAGAGCTCTTCCGTCTGCCGTAATTGCAGATGTGGGAATAACGTTCTCCAGAGTCCCCTCCGCTGCGGGCTCTGAAGCGCTTTGAAGTCGGTGGCTTGGCCTACTCAAACAGCAGTCAGTGTGTAGATGGGTATGGAATTAAAATCTCGTTTGCTGTCAGGGCTTCACACATATATACCTGTAGAGAGTTGTGAAAGGAAAGTGATTCCCAACGTTTGTTCATCTTGGAACTAGCTCCAAAGAATGCTTCCAGACCTTAGTCACAGTGCAGTATTTTCTCACGTTTAGTAGCAGACCAGTAGCAGAGGACTCTAATCTGGAGTTCATCTTGGAACTAGCTCCAAAGAATGCTTCCAGACCTTAGTCACAGTGCAGTATTTTCTCACGTTTAGTAGCAGACCAGTAGCAGAGGACTCTAATCTGGAGAACCAGATTCGATTCCCCGCTCCTGCAAATGAAGCCTGCTGGGTGACCTTGGGCCAGTCACAGTTCTCTCAGAATTCTCTCAGCCCAAACAGAGAACTCTCTCAGCTGGATACATCTTCTGGATACATCTCAGCTGGATACATCTACGGGAGCAGCAGTGGCGTAGGAGGTTAAGAGCTCGTGTATCTAATCTGGAGGAACCGGGTTTGATTCCCAGCTCTCAGCTGTGGAGGCTTATCTGGGGAATTCAGATTAGCCTGTACACTCCCACACACGCCAGCTGGGTGACCTTGGGCTAGTCACAGCTTCTCGGAGCTCTCTCAGCCCCACCCACCTCACAGGGTGTTTGTTGTGAGGGGAGAGGCAAGGAAGATTGTAAAGCTGCCTTTGAGTCTCCTGCAGGAGAGAAGCGGGGATATAAATCCAAACTCCTCCTCCTCCTCCTCCTCCTCCTGTTCTTCTTCTTCTTCTTCTTCTTCTTCTTCTTCTTCTTCTTCTTCTTCTTCTTCTTCTTCTTCTTCTTCTTCTTCTTCTTCTTCTTCTTCTTCTTCTTCTTCTTCTTCTTCTTCTTCTTCTTCTTCTTCTTCTTCTTCTTCTTCTTCTTCTTCTTCTTCTTCTTCTTCTCAAGGCAGCCACCTCACCCCGCTGTGGGGTCACCAATCCTGACACACACACCCATGCCTTTATGGGGCCAGCCGGGGCAGCCCCCCCCCCACTCCACTGCTCTGCCCAGTCTGACCAAATCAGAAACAATTTATTTATTTATTTATTTATTTCTTCGATTTCTGTATCTCCCCATCCCCGAAGGGCTCTGGGCGATGTACAACATATAAACCCTATAAGACAGTTAAAACATAAAAACATTAAACTTTAAGGCAGCGGTAAAACCATAAAATGAACTCTAGCAGCAATACATCAAATCACAGTAAATTAAAATATAAGTGGCGTCCAACATTCCAACTTTAAAATTCCCTCTTCCCCAGAAAAAGGGGGAGGGGATGGTAGGTCTCGGATGACAAATGGCCCAGGTATTAGGGGCCAGAGGATGGGGGGGCACAGTCAGCGGCTGGTTTCTCCAAAGGCCCGGTGGAACAGCTCCGTCTTACAGGCCCTGCGGAACTCACCAAGGTCCCGCAGGGCCCGGACAGCTGGCGGGAGAGCGTTCCACCAGGCCGAGGAACCAAAACCGTAAAGAAGGCCCTGGCCCGCGTGGGAACCAGCAGCATGCTTGAGCCAGGAGGACCACCACTAGTAAATTGGCCTCCGTTGATCGTTGATCCGTTGATCGTAGAGGCCGTACAGGGACGTATGGGGTGATGCGGTCTCGAAGATACGACGGTCCCAGGCCGCGAAACAATGGAGAGAAAGCTGCTTGAAAACGTTTTTGGAACCAAATTGGGAGGGGGAGGGGAATGTGTAGAAGTCCACAATGGAAATGTTTTATTACCATCCTGGAAACGTTGCAAGTGATTTGTGCGGAAATGGCCTCAGTCTTGTCCCCCCAGACTGGCAGTGGCTCTCCGTGGCCTCCAGCTGAGGCGTTCCACATGGATCTTGAAGATTGAACCTGGGAGCTTTTGTGTGCAAAACGTATGTTGCGCCTTTGAACCATGGGCCCACCTCTGTGTGAATATGTGACGTTCGACCGGAGGGGATTGTTACTGGGGGGGGGGGGGGGGGAGTATATTTGAGTTTCTTCCCTACAATAAACACAAAACAGGAAAGGAGCTAGAAGCAGGCGGGTTTGAAAGCAAAACTAATCCTGTGTTGCCGGAGGAATCGCTTGTTTTGCCGCCCCGTGAATTGTAATCCATAGTCAAGTGATAAAACAATGGTTATTACCGAGGATCTGTAAGCATCCCGAGATTTATGGAACCATAAGCAGCACGGAGGATAACTGCCTGGAGATTAGCTCAATTTAACTGCTTTACGTTATGGATCACATAACTATTTATTAAAGAAACCTGGTGGTAACGTGGATTTAGCTTGGATGAATGCCGGCTCCGAAGAGCCGGGGGAGCTCGTAACAAAAGGTAAAGGAATCCAAGCCCTATTGCTTTAATCATAAGGAACCTCTTTGTATTTTCTTTAAGCGTGTCTGTTCCCAACGGTTGGGGCACCTGCTGACGCCTGGCAACATTGATAATACGGTTTATTGAAATCACTGTAATAGTAGAATAGAGCGAATGTTGACACACGCCCTTCCCAGCTCTTTAGAATCCTTTGGCTAAAGAACAGCGGAGCAAGTTTTAAAGCCCGGTGAAAAGATTCTCAGTTTTTTCTCTGGCTGGTTTCCAAATAACAACATTGCAGAGAGGGTGGAATCTACTGAGTTTCATTGACATTAGTGGAAAGCGCGTGGGGCAGAGGGCTCAGCAAATCTCAGGGCAAAGAATCGCACTCAAATCTCAGGGCAAAGAATTGTGAGAATTCCTCTTTGTTCTGGTTTTGAATTGGAAGCCCTGCACCTAAGTTGAGTGTAGCACTAACTGGATAGCTTTAAAAGGGGCCTGGACAGATTTATGGAGGAGAAGTCGATCTGTGGCTCCCAATCTTGATCCTCCTTGATCTGAGGTTGCAAATGCCTTAGCAGACCAGGTGCTCGGGAGCAGCAGCAACAGCAGCAGAAGGCCATTGCTTTCACATCCTGCAGGTGAGCTCCCAAAGGCACCTGGTGGGCCACTGCGAGTTCCAGAGTGTTGGACTAGATGGACTCTGGTCTGTTCCAGCAGGTTCTTTCTTATGTTCTTATGTGGCGGTCCTATGTCCTTGTGTGTCCAGCAACCTTTTGTAGCATTCAGAGTGAGGGAATTGGAGAGACCAGAATGCAGATCTTCAATTGGCATGAAAACACTGGACTGGGGGACCTTTTCTAGAACTCCCCAAGTATTCTTCTAGGAAGCCAAATAGGGCTTTTACCAAGCAAGGCTTATTAGATATTTGAGTGGCTTTGCAGATTTTTTTTTAAAGTTACTTTGGCAGCTGCTACCACCTCTTTGTTATTCTCTTCCCCCTGCCCCACTTTATTCTCAGATTATTTGGGGGTGGATATATCCCTCCATCTCCCCCCCCCTGTTGTGCATACTATTACTGACCCATGGGGTGACGTCACATCGTGACATTTACTAGGCAGACAGTGTTTATGGGGTGGTTTGCCATGGCCTTCCCCAGTCATGTACACTTTACCCCTAACAAGCTGGGTACTGTCTTTGGCGGGATGGAAGGTTGAGTCAACCTTGAGTCGGCTACCTGAAGCCAACTTCCATCAGGATCGAACCCAGGTCTTGAGCAGACTCTTGGTCCCTCAAAGTCAATATTGCCTGCACAGATTGGCACCAGCTCTAGATGGTCTTTTCCAGTACTGCAGTTTACCACTCTGCACCCCGGGGCTCTAGTTAAAGACCATTAGCATAAAGATATGGCCCCTTGTCTTGTAAAGCGCCTATTGCCTACAAGGTATCGTATTGCACTCAGGAAAGAACTGGAAACAGGTGGGCTGAACTTCTTAAAATCCATCTCGATTCAATGTACTCTTTGAAACAGGCTGTTTAGAATCCCGGTTTGTTCTTGTCACCAAGTGGATGGATTCTGCATCTTTTGGTGTCTTGAATGTGGTCAAATGTATTTAGTAAATCACGAAATTTTATAGTGACCCAAGATGGACACATGGAGCTGGCTTATACTGATTAAAATTATAAACCAGACCCCCTCCCTTTTCCCCAGTGAAAGTGTGAGAAGGATTGTTTAGGAGCCTAGCCGTGTCTCAAGGACGTGGAAGGGAGAAAGTTATGCCAACTGCAAAACCTCCCCCTCGGTGCAGAGGACACATCCTGTTGCCCGAGGCCAGGATGTTTTACAGGGCCCTGCCTAGTTATCTACATTGGTCATCAAGCAATAAACATCAAAGGGAAAAGAAGAGAAAACAAGAAACAGACTCCTTCTACATAGGTACATTAATCAGCTGAGACATAAAGCAGGCTACATGACCACACCAGCCCCCATCAAGAGCTGGTTTTCACATTGCACAGACTGGCAAAACCTGCTTCCGTGCCATTTAACTGGAGATGCCAGGGGTTGGACCTGGGACCTTCCACATGCCATCCAGGTGCTCTACCACGCAGCCCTGGCCCTTCCCAAGTTTTGTGGAGAATAATTGTGCTTCACATCTACAGATAAGAGGAGGGAGGTTAGGTTGAAAGGGGGAGCAAACTGTTCGGAAAACATCTTTCCTTTTCTCACTGGACACAGTGTGTAACAGACTAACCAGGTTTGAGGTCGTTTGTGTTCTGAAACCTGGCTAAGATGGTAGTGGGGATTCGACTGGGGAGGTCGTCCCTCAAACCTGGTTAGTTTGTGTTCTGAAACCTGGCTAAGACGGTAGTGGGGATTCAACCACAGATGCAGGCGAAATGTTAGGAACAAAATCCACCAGACCACGGCCACACAGCCCAGAAAACCCACCACAACCATCTTTCCTATTGTATTGTCGAAGGCTTTCACTGCCGGAATCACTGGGGTGCTGTGTGGTTTCCGGGATGTATGGCCGTGTTCTAGCAGCATTCTCTCCTGACGTTTTACCTGTATCAGATCCTCTGAAGATGCCAGCCACAGATGCAGGTGAAACATCAGGAGAGAACGCTGCTAGAACACGGCCATACAGCCCAGAAACCACACAACACCCCATCTTTCCTATTCTTTCGGCTTCATGAAAAAGAACGATTTGTGGAGCCAGAGGTGGGGTGTATGTAACAAGTTTAATTTTGTAGAGGTGTTTAATGGAGCTATTAACTGTATTTAGCAACATCCGACTTTAATTAAGTTTTGAATCAAGACTACCATTAGTAATATCTTCCACCGGGTCTGGAGACTGGCTCTGTGTCAGGAGTGAGGGGTAAGAGGTATTTATGAATTGGAGGTTGTTGGATAAGATTTCAAGATGTGCCTGTACTTACGAAAAACTGGTTTCATGCTATTCTTACTGTCTGACCACGGAAACTTGGAGTATTGTAATTTTGAATGTGTGCGTGCGCACATGCGTTCATCCTAAGGGATCTGTCACAATTCTGAACTCTCTCCTGCAATTATAATTTTTAGAATGCTTTTGGGGGAAAGCTTATCAGTTAACCTCCTATAAATATTCTGCTGTAAAATCCAGTTTTTAGTGCAGATCTCCAGAGGTGCAAAGTTCAATCACTTTCAGTCACTTTGCATTGTTTGCTCTGTGTGAGAAAGTGTGTTCAGATCTTGTGAACCACTCTTCACACGGCAGTGGTGAGTGCGAGACAGGGGTCAGGGTTAAGCTAATGGCTAGTTCTTGATCAATTCCTGCATCAATATCAGGGATGTTTCTTACATTTTCTGCATGTGTAATTTGAATGGACAAAAATGTACCATTTCAAGATTACTTCTTTTTCACCTCAACAGTATTTGCACACTAAATGTGGCAGTGGCGTAGCACCCAGGGGGATGGGGGGCGTCTTGCACTGGGTGCGCGCCGGTGCAGGGGCGGTCCGGGGCGTGGTGAGGCAGATGGGGGTGTGGCAGGGGCACAAAGCACACTGGCCCTGGGCACATTTCCCCCTCGCTACGGCTCTGAAATGCGGTTATCGCTTCCTTGGGTTTCTGAAAGGAATGTAAGCCTGAGGCAAGCCAAGGTTAGCGTCTCATGCAGAGATGCAACAGGCAGCCTCTCCTGAAGAAGCCTGTATCTACTGTACTTCCACATGAAGAGAGATTGACAATTCAGTTACGAATGATGTGGAGTATGGCTGGAATGGTCCATAACTGGATCGGAAGGAGATGAGATGGAAAGAGGAAATCATTCAGAGATGCTGCAAACCCCCTCCTCGCAGGTTACACTTGATAATGCATTTTCTCCTACGCCCTTCTGCCTTTGCACACCCTCAACATGAGAACAGCATACTTGACTGTAATTCTGTGACACGATAATTCTTGATACTTGCTCTAGTAGACTTGGAACTTTTATTTGTTAGCTGTTAAAGACGGACTTAAATCCTCTGTAGAGACGGGTTTAATGTCACAGAGCTTGTCTCTGGGTACCGCCTGCTCTTTTGCATTCCTCTCAAGGGCTGTGCTGGGCGCGCAGCACGTTTTTAAAGGTTTCCTTGCATTAACATCTTTCTCATTCATCCAATTTAAATGGTTAGCTCCCAGAGCCGCGGATTATATACTCATCTTTTAAGTGTTTTGTTTTTCTGTTGGAAGACTTTAATGCTGCTGCCTGCTATGGAGAAGCCGGTGGGAACATTTGTTCATGTGGGTGTTCCTACAAATTGCTTATTAGGTCACTTTTTAGAAAGTGTGAATCATAATAAATTGTTTGTTGCATAAGATGATTGGCTCTTCTGTAGATACAAGCAATGTGAAAGAGACCATGTTCAATCTTCATGTTTTCGTGGGGTGGGGTGGGGAGGGAAGAGGGCAAGATATTGAAGAATGTCTATTCTTATTTTAAAGTGGGGCACAAAGCTACATTCTGCTCATTACTCTGCAAACAGAATTGTATATACATATCTACCTGTTGACCTTCAATAGCTGGTAGCTATTAAGTAGTGGCTTCCTTCTCCTTCATCTTCTAGGAAACTCTACTACCGTTTGCTGACAACTTAGAGAGAAGCAAATGACACATTCCAAATGGGCAGGAGCTTCCGGTTACTAACTATGGCTGATACCTGGCCCCATGTGACTATAGTATATATTATCTTGGCCCCTCATTTCAATCAAGGCTTTCTTATTCTGTCCATTGTTCTTCCTATCTCTGCCCCTTATCTCTGCCCCCGTACTTGAGGTGTAACCCTTAAGAGTCGTTTAGACACTCTGAAAAATGCCTTATTTGGACCCTAACTCACCTGCCTAATCCAGACTCTAATTCTTTCCGGATCTCTATCTACAGTTTCTAAGGGTTTGTGTTCTGCACCTTTTGGAAGCCAAGTTACGCTAACGTTGTACTCTCCGTGGTTGAGAAGGGGTGGTGTATTGCTTAGCACAGGGCGGTAAAATCATTTTTCTTAGCATGGATTTTTAAAAAAAATTCTGGCCTAGAGGAAAAAAGTCAACTCTGAGGTTGTAAACTCACAAAATGGGATTTGTAGCGGGAATCATAGAATCATATGCAAATGCAGGTATTAGCTGTGGCGTCGCTAACAGATATTTCTATGAAGCTTAATATGTAAAACAGATTTTAAAATTGGCTACTTCAGAAGCGCCCGTTTAATTCGTTGGTTCCTCTTCCGCCTTTTGATCAGTTGTCCCGGGCGGCTTTGCATAATGTTGGCAGAGGGTGATTTGCCGTGCTGCCTGCCTGCTCTTTGGTAACACGTGAAACAGAAACCAATGCTTGTTCCTCTGAAGATGCCAGCCCACAGATGCAGGCGAAACGTCAGGAGAGAATGCTGCCATACAGCCTGGAAACCACACAGCACCCCGATGCTTGTCCGTTGCGTTGAGATGCACACGCTCCAAAAACACCGAGCGTGCGCCCCGCTTGCCATTTCAAGTCTAACTTGTTTGAAAGTGCCTTTTAAGCTCGGCTTGCTGGCTAGCTCTTTCATGGTGCGCAGGAGAGCAAAATGAAACCCTGTCCTCTTTAATCACATTCAAATGGGTAATTACGAGCTACTTCTGTGAACGATTGGAACCGAAGGCTTGTTATGCTAGAGCTCTGAGTCAGGTCTTGATATTTGGGCATGCGTTCTCACGGCACTGCTTGGGAATTCCATTTCAGGGAGCAGGAAGCCGCACATGGCTTACACCACTGCATAAGACAGTGGTGGTGAACCTATGGCACGGGTGCCAGAGGTGGCACTCAGAGCCCTCTCTGTGGGCACACGCAAACAGAGTGCCTCCCCCCAACACATCTAGGCTGGCCTGGGCCACTAGGTTCAATTATTAGCATTACACTTCAGACCTAGTTTTGGGGAAGCAGTGTAGGTAACCCTGTTAAGCGTTGTTAAACCCCACTGATTTTCATGTGAAGAACTAAAGTGTGATTCTTTACCTGGTAGTAAGCTTGGTTGCTGGCAACAAGGCTTGCTTCTAAGTAAACCCTCC
This sequence comes from Sphaerodactylus townsendi, assembly GCF_021028975.2. NCBI lineage: Eukaryota > Metazoa > Chordata > Lepidosauria > Squamata > Sphaerodactylidae > Sphaerodactylus > Sphaerodactylus townsendi. The sequence goes on along the minus strand of NC_059431.1, from coordinate 13,009,792 downwards.
TAGGGTCATGATTCACCCATTGGAAGAGTTGCACGGTTGCTTCAAAGCAAAGCCACCGACTACCACCAAGCTTACTCCTGAGTAACGCACGTCTTGGAGCCAACCGTTTTTTCTAAACTAAACCTCAGTATTCAGGTTAAATTGCCATGTTGGCACTTTGCTATAAATAAGTGGGTTTTGGGTTGCAATTTGGGCACTCGGTCTCAAAAAGGTTTGCCATCACTGGCATAAGATGTCCACAGTAATGATGAGAATAGCTGGCCCGTAGACCTTGCTGGGGTGTTGTGTGTTTTAGAGGGCCTCTTAAAATCCTGGAGCCAATTTCAGTTATCATGAACATCATAGAAAGGACAGTTTCTTATGAACAGGGGCATACTACCCACGGAGACATGCGGTGTTGCGTGTCCCCAGGCGCATGGCATCTAATAGCATGCGGGGGCACTGGGCCTGGGCTGCACTCGCCGGCTTCAGGAGGTAGACCTGGGCACTGTCACTAGCTCAGGGTGGTAGACCTGAGAGCCTCACTGGCTTTGGGTGGTAGACCTGGGTGCCGTTGCCAACCTGGTGGAGGGAGGGAAGGGAGGGGAAGGGGTGCCGCGCAAGGGAAGGGGAGGGAGGGAGGGGAGGGGAGGGAGTCAGGGGTGGCATGCAAGGGAGGGTAGGGAGGAGGCCCGGCATCTGGACATGGCCCACCCACCCTAGCGGAGGGAGGGGGAGGGGAGGGAGGGGGAGGGGTGCCATCGGAGGTGGGATCCAGCAGGTTCTCGCCAGTTCCCGAGAGTGGGTTACTAATTATTTGTGTGTGCCGAGAGGGGGTTACTAATTGGGTCTGCTTTTCCGTTAGAAATCCCATTAGGTCCAAAAATCATAAAGTCCTGTTGTTTCCTATGTGGCTGGGTAGCGAAGGTAGAAAACAGGATAATTCTCCGTCTTGGGCTGTTTTAAAAACATGTTTTAGAAATATGGTAAAGTTCCTTGTTTAAGGACAGTATATTTCTTTTGATTTCTAGAAACATAATTAAGTATTGGAAAGTATTAAGTATTTGACAGGCAGTCAATTAGAGGAGAAGTAGTTGTTTCTGTTGGCAGTAGACGATAGGACTTGCTATAACGAGTTTAAATTATGGACAGAAAGATACCAGCTGGAAATTAGGAACTTTTTTTTACAGTAAGAGTTTTTTACAGTAACAGAGAAATTATTAATGCCCCGCCCCCGGAATGCACCGCCCCGCCCGGTCGTGCCCCGCCCAGCCCCATTGGCGCTACGCCACTGTTTGAATCCCACCACCATGGGAACCTGTTACTAAAATTTTTGGATCCCACCACTGGGTGCCATGCAAGGGAAGGGGAGGGAGGGAAGGAAAGGAGTCAGGGGTGGCATGCAAGGGATCTCCTTCATGAGATCGGCCAATGGCTTGATCTCTCCCCCTCCCCCCCATATCTAGGGAAAATGGAGTGTGGTGGTGGTGGAAAACTCAGATTTTGCCCCAGGGTTCATTTCCCCCAGATATGCCTCTGCTTATGAAGATCAGTTCTTGAGAGTCAAATCTAAGGTGACCAGATGGTCACCTTTGTTATCTGGGACGGGGACGGGGAGGTGGTCATGCGCGCGCGCGCAGCCACATCAGCGCCTCAGCTTCTGGGGCTCGCGTTTTGGGGGTTCTGGGGCCGTGCGCTGCTGCGGCCGCGCGCCCCGGCTTCTGGGGCTTGCGGTTTGCCGCCCTGTGACAGAGCGGCAAACGGCGAGCCCCAGAAGCCTGTGCGCTCCTGCGGCCGGGCGCACGGGAGGCTGCCGCACTGCCTTGCGCCCCCAAGGCAATGCAGCAGCCTCCCCACAATCGGGACAATTTGTTGAACCCGCGGGACGTGGGACAAATTGTCCAAAGGCGGGCCAGTCCCGCGAAAAGCGGGACGGATGGTCAGCCTAGTCAAATCTCCCCCCGTCAGACAGGAAGCTTTGATTCTTGAAAACGTATAACCTTCCACCCAATTTTTCACATTTCTGCTTCAAAACCAAAGTCCAAAACATGCACAAAGGCAGACATTCACCAAATTATAAAGTGCCTATTTCATATAGATTTCCTGTGTCTTCTACACTGAATATTAACCTCTACACTTTCAGCACTTGGCCATTAAGGATCAAAATGAAATGAAATGTTTAGCAGCATTATTAATTTAAAAAGTCTCACTGTTTTCTATTGGATCTTAATTTAGCTGTACTTAACTTTCAAAACCACTAGTCACTGATTTATTTATTTTCTGTTTTATCTATATTATCAAGGATTTCCTATTGTCAGTGGACTTAATTAAGTTCTTTAAGTAGAGAAGTTAACTTGGCTTTCTAGGCTAACGGTAGTGCCTTCACTCACCATTCTTCACTGGTACCGGTAGGAAAAGCTGGAATTTTCTATTTCTGTGCATATAAAATTCTTGATGGTCGTATAGAAAACTTATACCCTGACAATTCTGTTGATCTCTAAGATTGCCGCTGAACTCAAATATAACTTTTCTGCAGCAGACCAAAATGGATACCCTCTTGAAAACTTTTTCTGAGTTTTCTAAGAGTTTATACGGTAACCGTAATCTGGGACATGCTTAAGTTTTGTGAACTGATGCTTTTAACAGCCTGCTGTCAAATACTTCCGTGCGGGGGGGGGGGGGGGCTAGAAATTTGCTTCCTTGTTTTTTCTCTGTGTGGCTTTGTATCACTGACCTACATTTCTTTAGGGATTGAGGGCAGGCATTGGATGGCAATTTAGAGCCCCAGAAGGCAAACAGCCCGGCTGGGTAAGAAATGAAACCTCCTCTGAGCCATAAAAGCCAAGATTCTTAAAGTAACCCCCCACCCCCACCCCACCCTGCAATTTAGAGGAAGAAATATGTCAGCATCTGAAGGTGTTGAGAGGCACAGAATGAGACACCATAGCGGCACAATGGCTTCAGTATCTCCTCCACCCCCTTTCCTTTACTAGCCCCCTCCACCCCTAGCAAAAACTGCCACTCCAGCAATATACTTGGATAGCTTCATTACAGCCAAATCGTCCCTGCTGTTTCTAGCTGTTGTGTGACCTTAAACATAATTACACATTATGCATATAAAGAATCCGTTTCCACTCAGCTGCAAAGCAATTTTTTTTAAAAAAAAGAAAGAAAATGTGGCAGCGGTTTCATTAACTCTTGAGGGGACATTTCAGGAATGGAAGAACCCCGTGGAGTCTTTGGCTTTCTAAATGCCCGATTGAATGTGCAGAATGAGCTTTTGACGTATGTCAGACTTTTCAGTAGGATGCGCCAGTACTTTCGCAATTGTTTGAATGTGGATGTTGCTGTTCCGCACAGTAAAATCCAGCTTCAAAGTGCATTGGAAGTGGATTGAAATTGCATTATTCTGCATGTGCGGAAGGAACCTTAGAGAAGCAGTTGTTTTTGAGGCACAGAAAAAGACTAGGTCAGTGGTGGCGAACCTATGGCACTGGTGGCAGAGGTGGCACTCAGAGCCCTCTCTGTTGGCACGAGCAAACAGAGTCTCCCCCCCACCCCACATCTAGGCTGGCCTGGGCCACTGGGCTCGAATACTAGCATTAAACCTAAGACCTAGTTTTGGGGAAGCAGTGTAGGTAGCCCTGTTAAGTGCTGTTAAACCTCAATGATTTTCATGCGAAGAACTAAAGCGCGATCCTTTACCTGGGAGTAAGCTCGGTTGCTGGCAATGGGGCTTGCTTCTGAGTAAACCCTCCTAGGGTTGTGATTCACCCATTGGAAGAGTTGCACGGTTGCTTCAAAGCAAAGCCACTGACTACCACCAAGCTTACTCCCGAGTAACGCACTCTCAGAGCCAACCATTTTTTCTTAACTAAAACCTCAGTATTCAGGTTAAATTGCCGTGTTGGCACTTTGCAATAAATAAGTGGGTTTGGGGTTGCAATTTGGGCACTCGGTCTCAAAAAGGTTTGCCATCACTGGATTAGGTTGAAAATGGCAGGTAAGGTTGGCTGCAGGGGTTATGTGGCAAAGGGCTCAAAGGTTCAGCCCAGCAGATTCCTTTGCCTTAAAAGGCACTAAAGAGAAGAAGGAGGAGGAGGAAGAGGGAAGAGGAAGAGTTTGGATTTACATCCCCGCTTTCTCTCCTGTAGGAAACTCTTCCCCCAGTTTCCGGATCACTTTTCCCCTCTGATTTTTTTAGCCATGGTTTCATATAACCATGTGCAAGGACTCAGCCATTGGTTGCTCCATACCTTGGTTCTCTGGTAAACTGGTCACTTCCTAGAGGAAGCAGAAGAAGGAACTTGAAAAATCTTTCTTCATCTTCCCCAGGGTGGGAGCTCAAACAGTGAAAAGAGTTGTTGGGTTGGATGCTGTCCAGCCATCACTGAGTCACATTTTCTCAGGGTAAATATGGTCAATGGCTTTAAGTATCCTGTGTCCTAGATCTATGGTTCTCCTGGATGGCGGAGTCCATCTTGTTGGGTGTTCCCCACACTCGATCCGAGGGGCAGGAAAGATACTTTGGTCACTTCCTGTCTGGTGTTTGGAGCCAAAAGTCCCCAGTATCTTTCCTGCCTCGTCAGAGGGTGCAGCAAAACTTGTAGGCTCTGTGATTCTTGTCTTTTGTATTTGTTTGTCTACCTTTTGTGGTGGGGTTGTGAGACTTCGGTCCCCCCCCCCCATTCCCCTCACTTGTTTTTTTCTTCTTCGTTGTCTTACTTGGTGGTGGGGTTGTGAGACTTCGGTCCCCCCCCCCCAACCCGCCTTCTAGTCTGTTTCTCTGTGGTGGGGTTGTGTGGCTTCGGTCTCCCCCACCCTTCCTTACTGTTTGTTTGTATTTTCTGTGTCCTGGGGTTGTGAGGCTTCGGTCCCCCCCCCCCTCTTGTCCTTGTCCTTCTCATTTCTTGGAAGGCAGGGGGTGGAGCCTGGCCCCAGGCCTACCCATTCAGAGGACGGTCCAAAGGGGTCAAGGGGTGGAGTTTAGTGGTGGGAAGAGGTTGAGCCCTTGGGCTTGGGGAAAGTGTTTAAGGGGGGTCAAAGGGCAAAGCGGGGAGCGCCAGGTGGGGTCGCCTCTCCACGGGAGGGATGTGGGGGGGGGGTGATTTTGCGCCCGCACATGATCTAATGGATAGTGTCTGGCAGTGGTGGGATCCAAAAATTTTACTAACAGGTTCCCTTGGTGGTGGGATTCAAACTGTGGCGTAGCGCCAATGGGGATGGGCGGGGCTCAACAGGGGCGTGGCCAGGCATTCCTGGGCAGGGCTGTGGCAAGGACGCAGCTGCTGCGCCGGTCCTTGGGTGGGAAACGAATGCACGCAGGCGCAGGCTGCCACGCACGCCGGTGCACCTCCTGCTAGACTGCTTCAAGTTCTGCGCGCTACTGCTGAGAGGAGGGGCGTAACTAAGGCAAAAATCACATGGCAAAATCACCAATTAGTAACCCCCTCTCGGCACACACAAATAATTAGTAACCTACTCTCGGGAACCTGTGAGAACCTGCTGGATCCCACCTCTGGTGTCTGGATCAAGTAACCCCCCAGTTCCTCTGGCAGATACGCTCCTGTAGTCATTAGTTATATAAAAAAAGGATCTTTGTGTCCTGCTTTGGCTTCTAAGAGCCCCCTCCCCCCAGTTATGGGTTTTGATTGCTAATTTTGTGTTAAGATTGCGGATGGTTTCATTGTTGGAATTAAGAGAACACTGAGGGAACCTTTTAGAAGATTGCTGCTGGCTTTGTGGATTGTATTACCAAACCTCAGTGCTTGCTGTTGATGTTTTTTTTGTTGTTCGCTATTTTTACTGCTGTTTTAATTGCTTCTCTTAATCTTTGATTCTCACCTTTACCATTTTTAGTTATTATTTCCACGAGCTGCCTTGACCGCATTGTCTCGAGGGACCAGGATAAAATGTATTTTAAGTAAAAATAAAATATGTGGACATTTTAAAAAATCCATTCTGGATTCTGAATTCTTCATCTGATCCTGCAGGGTTTTTTTCTGTGGGCTTTGTGTGCCAAGTGGTTTTTGATGTTTGTCCTTTTTCTCCTCTCTGTTTAGTATACAAGGGTTTGGATTCCTGACCCGGAGGATGTATGGAAATCAGCAGAAATCATCAGGGATTACAAAGAGGGAGATAAAGCTCTACACCTGAAGCTTGAAGATGAAACGGTATTTATTCAATCATGTTTTCTCTACTTTTTCAAACTTCTAGATAGCATACAATGACAGACAAAAATGGAGAATAAAATCCCCTTTTACTGTATTTGCTACTGCACTTATATGCCATGTTTCGTGCTGCAGCTCAGTGTGGGTCACATAATTAAACAACAGTTGAATAAACAATGCAATAAGATGCAACTGAAAAATTTGCAGACATTAAACCTGCGATCCCGCTTTTGTTATAAAGATGCCATCCTTGATATTTCTGTTTTGTGTGTTCTGCGGAAAACTAGAAGCGAGCAAGCCTTCCTGACTTAGCTAGGCAGCAGTGGCGTAGGAGGTTAAGAGCTCGTGTATCTAATCTGGAGGAACCGGGTTTGATTCCCAGCTCTGCCGCCTGAGCTGTGGAGGCTAATCTGGGGAATTCAGATTAGCCTGTGCACTCCCACACATGCCAGCTGGGTGACTTTGGGCTAGTCACAGTTTCTCGGAGCTCTCTCAGCACCACCTACCTCACAGGGTGTTTGTTGTGAGGGGGGAAGGGCAAGGAGATTGTAAGCCCCTTTGAGTCTCCTGCAGGAGAGAAAGGGGGGATATAAACCCAAACTCTTCTTCTTCTTCTAAAATAATGCCATCTGCGTTGGCTCCCAGTGGAGGACCGTATCTGGTTCAAGATTCTGGTTTTGTTCTTCAAGCCCTAAGCCAGGGTCCCCAAACTTTTTAAACAGGGGGCCAGTTCACTGTCCCTCAGACTGTTGGAGGGCCGGACTAAAAAAAACTATGAACAAATTCCTATTCCCCCCCACCCCCCCCCCCCCCCCCCCCCCCCCCCCCCCCCCCCCCCCCCCCCCCCCCCCCCCCCCCCCCCACCCCCCCCCCCCCCCCCCCCCCCCCCCCCCCTCCCCCCCCCCCCCCCCCCCCCCCCCCCCCCCACCCCCCCCCCCCCCCGCCCCCCCCCCCCACCACCCCGCCTCCCCCGCCCCCCACCCGCCGCACCCCCCGCCACCCCCCCCCCCCCCCACCCCCCCCCCCCCCCACCCCCCCCCCCCCCCACCCCCCCCCCCCCCCACCCCCCCCCCCCCCCACCCCCCCCCCCCCCCACCCCCCCCCCCCCCCACCCCCCCCCCCCCCCACCCCCCCCCCCCCCCACCCCCCCCCCCCCCCACCCCCCCCCCCCCCCACCCCCCCCCCCCCCCACCCCCCCCCCCCCCCACCCCCCCCCCCCCCCACCCCCCCCCCCCCCCACCCCCCCCCCCCCCCACCCCCCCCCCCCCCCACCCCCCCCCCCCCCCACCCCCCCCCCCCCCCACCCCCCCCCCCCCCCACCCCCCCCCCCCCCCACCCCCCCCCCCCCCCACCCCCCCCCCCCCCCACCCCCCCCCCCCCCCACCCCCCCCCCCCCCCACCCCCCCCCCCCCCCACCCCCCCCCCCCCCCACCCCCCCCCCCCCCCACCCCCCCCCCCCCCCACCCCCCCCCCCCCCCACCCCCCCCCCCCCCCACCCCCCCCCCCCCCCACCCCCCCCCCCCCCCACCCCCCCCCCCCCCCACCCCCCCCCCCCCCCACCCCCCCCCCCCCCCACCCCCCCCCCCCCCCACCCCCCCCCCCCCCCACCCCCCCCCCCCCCCACCCCCCCCCCCCCCCACCCCCCCCCCCCCCCACCCCCCCCCCCCCCCACCCCCCCCCCCCCCCACCCCCCCCCCCCCCCACCCCCCCCCCCCCCCACCCCCCCCCCCCCCCACCCCCCCCCCCCCCCACCCCCCCCCCCCCCCACCCCCCCCCCCCCCCACCCCCCCCCCCCCCCACCCCCCCCCCCCCCCACCCCCCCCCCCCCCCACCCCCCCCCCCCCCCACCCCCCCCCCCCCCCACCCCCCCCCCCCCCCACCCCCCCCCCCCCCCACCCCCCCCCCCCCCCACCCCCCCCCCCCCCCACCCCCCCCCCCCCCCACCCCCCCCCCCCCCCACCCCCCCCCCCCCCCACCCCCCCCCCCCCCCACCCCCCCCCCCCCCCACCCCCCCCCCCCCCCACCCCCCCCCCCCCCCACCCCCCCCCCCCCCCACCCCCCCCCCCCCCCACCCCCCCCCCCCCCCACCCCCCCCCCCCCCCACCCCCCCCCCCCCCCACCCCCCCCCCCCCCCACCCCCCCCCCCCCCCACCCCCCCCCCCCCCCACCCCCCCCCCCCCCCACCCCCCCCCCCCCCCACCCCCCCCCCCCCCCACCCCCCCCCCCCCCCACCCCCCCCCCCCCCCACCCCCCCCCCCCCCCACCCCCCCCCCCCCCCACCCCCCCCCCCCCCCACCCCCCCCCCCCCCCACCCCCCCCCCCCCCCACCCCCCCCCCCCCCCACCCCCCCCCCCCCCCACCCCCCCCCCCCCCCACCCCCCCCCCCCCCCACCCCCCCCCCCCCCCACCCCCCCCCCCCCCCACCCCCCCCCCCCCCCACCCCCCCCCCCCCCCACCCCCCCCCCCCCCCACCCCCCCCCCCCCCCACCCCCCCCCCCCCCCACCCCCCCCCCCCCCCACCCCCCCCCCCCCCCACCCCCCCCCCCCCCCACCCCCCCCCCCCCCCACCCCCCCCCCCCCCCACCCCCCCCCCCCCCCACCCCCCCCCCCCCCCACCCCCCCCCCCCCCCACCCCCCCCCCCCCCCACCCCCCCCCCCCCCCACCCCCCCCCCCCCCCACCCCCCCCCCCCCCCACCCCCCCCCCCCCCCACCCCCCCCCCCCCCCACCCCCCCCCCCCCCCACCCCCCCCCCCCCCCACCCCCCCCCCCCCCCACCCCCCCCCCCCCCCACCCCCCCCCCCCCCCACCCCCCCCCCCCCCCACCCCCCCCCCCCCCCACCCCCCCCCCCCCCCACCCCCCCCCCCCCCCACCCCCCCCCCCCCCCACCCCCCCCCCCCCCCACCCCCCCCCCCCCCCACCCCCCCCCCCCCCCACCCCCCCCCCCCCCCACCCCCCCCCCCCCCCACCCCCCCCCCCCCCCACCCCCCCCCCCCCCCACCCCCCCCCCCCCCCACCCCCCCCCCCCCCCACCCCCCCCCCCCCCCACCCCCCCCCCCCCCCACCCCCCCCCCCCCCCACCCCCCCCCCCCCCCACCCCCCCCCCCCCCCACCCCCCCCCCCCCCCACCCCCCCCCCCCCCCACCCCCCCCCCCCCCCACCCCCCCCCCCCCCCACCCCCCCCCCCCCCCACCCCCCCCCCCCCCCACCCCCCCCCCCCCCCACCCCCCCCCCCCCCCACCCCCCCCCCCCCCCACCCCCCCCCCCCCCCACCCCCCCCCCCCCCCACCCCCCCCCCCCCCCACCCCCCCCCCCCCCCACCCCCCCCCCCCCCCACCCCCCCCCCCCCCCACCCCCCCCCCCCCCCACCCCCCCCCCCCCCCACCCCCCCCCCCCCCCACCCCCCCCCCCCCCCACCCCCCCCCCCCCCCACCCCCCCCCCCCCCCACCCCCCCCCCCCCCCACCCCCCCCCCCCCCCACCCCCCCCCCCCCCCACCCCCCCCCCCCCCCACCCCCCCCCCCCCCCACCCCCCCCCCCCCCCACCCCCCCCCCCCCCCACCCCCCCCCCCCCCCACCCCCCCCCCCCCCCACCCCCCCCCCCCCCCACCCCCCCCCCCCCCCACCCCCCCCCCCCCCCACCCCCCCCCCCCCCCACCCCCCCCCCCCCCCACCCCCCCCCCCCCCCACCCCCCCCCCCCCCCACCCCCCCCCCCCCCCACCCCCCCCCCCCCCCACCCCCCCCCCCCCCCACCCCCCCCCCCCCCCACCCCCCCCCCCCCCCACCCCCCCCCCCCCCCACCCCCCCCCCCCCCCACCCCCCCCCCCCCCCACCCCCCCCCCCCCCCACCCCCCCCCCCCCCCACCCCCCCCCCCCCCCACCCCCCCCCCCCCCCACCCCCCCCCCCCCCCACCCCCCCCCCCCCCCACCCCCCCCCCCCCCCACCCCCCCCCCCCCCCACCCCCCCCCCCCCCCACCCCCCCCCCCCCCCACCCCCCCCCCCCCCCACCCCCCCCCCCCCCCACCCCCCCCCCCCCCCACCCCCCCCCCCCCCCACCCCCCCCCCCCCCCACCCCCCCCCCCCCCCACCCCCCCCCCCCCCCACCCCCCCCCCCCCCCACCCCCCCCCCCCCCCACCCCCCCCCCCCCCCACCCCCCCCCCCCCCCACCCCCCCCCCCCCCCACCCCCCCCCCCCCCCACCCCCCCCCCCCCCCACCCCCCCCCCCCCCCACCCCCCCCCCCCCCCACCCCCCCCCCCCCCCACCCCCCCCCCCCCCCACCCCCCCCCCCCCCCACCCCCCCCCCCCCCCACCCCCCCCCCCCCCCACCCCCCCCCCCCCCCACCCCCCCCCCCCCCCACCCCCCCCCCCCCCCACCCCCCCCCCCCCCCACCCCCCCCCCCCCCCACCCCCCCCCCCCCCCACCCCCCCCCCCCCCCACCCCCCCCCCCCCCCACCCCCCCCCCCCCCCACCCCCCCCCCCCCCCACCCCCCCCCCCCCCCACCCCCCCCCCCCCCCACCCCCCCCCCCCCCCACCCCCCCCCCCCCCCACCCCCCCCCCCCCCCACCCCCCCCCCCCCCCACCCCCCCCCCCCCCCACCCCCCCCCCCCCCCACCCCCCCCCCCCCCCACCCCCCCCCCCCCCCACCCCCCCCCCCCCCCACCCCCCCCCCCCCCCACCCCCCCCCCCCCCCACCCCCCCCCCCCCCCACCCCCCCCCCCCCCCACCCCCCCCCCCCCCCACCCCCCCCCCCCCCCACCCCCCCCCCCCCCCACCCCCCCCCCCCCCCACCCCCCCCCCCCCCCACCCCCCCCCCCCCCCACCCCCCCCCCCCCCCACCCCCCCCCCCCCCCACCCCCCCCCCCCCCCACCCCCCCCCCCCCCCACCCCCCCCCCCCCCCACCCCCCCCCCCCCCCACCCCCCCCCCCCCCCACCCCCCCCCCCCCCCACCCCCCCCCCCCCCCACCCCCCCCCCCCCCCACCCCCCCCCCCCCCCACCCCCCCCCCCCCCCACCCCCCCCCCCCCCCACCCCCCCCCCCCCCCACCCCCCCCCCCCCCCACCCCCCCCCCCCCCCACCCCCCCCCCCCCCCACCCCCCCCCCCCCCCACCCCCCCCCCCCCCCACCCCCCCCCCCCCCCACCCCCCCCCCCCCCCACCCCCCCCCCCCCCCACCCCCCCCCCCCCCCACCCCCCCCCCCCCCCACCCCCCCCCCCCCCCACCCCCCCCCCCCCCCACCCCCCCCCCCCCCCACCCCCCCCCCCCCCCACCCCCCCCCCCCCCCACCCCCCCCCCCCCCCACCCCCCCCCCCCCCCACCCCCCCCCCCCCCCACCCCCCCCCCCCCCCACCCCCCCCCCCCCCCACCCCCCCCCCCCCCCACCCCCCCCCCCCCCCACCCCCCCCCCCCCCCACCCCCCCCCCCCCCCACCCCCCCCCCCCCCCACCCCCCCCCCCCCCCACCCCCCCCCCCCCCCACCCCCCCCCCCCCCCACCCCCCCCCCCCCCCACCCCCCCCCCCCCCCACCCCCCCCCCCCCCCACCCCCCCCCCCCCCCACCCCCCCCCCCCCCCACCCCCCCCCCCCCCCACCCCCCCCCCCCCCCACCCCCCCCCCCCCCCACCCCCCCCCCCCCCCACCCCCCCCCCCCCCCACCCCCCCCCCCCCCCACCCCCCCCCCCCCCCACCCCCCCCCCCCCCCACCCCCCCCCCCCCCCACCCCCCCCCCCCCCCACCCCCCCCCCCCCCCACCCCCCCCCCCCCCCACCCCCCCCCCCCCCCACCCCCCCCCCCCCCCACCCCCCCCCCCCCCCACCCCCCCCCCCCCCCACCCCCCCCCCCCCCCACCCCCCCCCCCCCCCACCCCCCCCCCCCCCCACCCCCCCCCCCCCCCACCCCCCCCCCCCCCCACCCCCCCCCCCCCCCACCCCCCCCCCCCCCCACCCCCCCCCCCCCCCACCCCCCCCCCCCCCCACCCCCCCCCCCCCCCACCCCCCCCCCCCCCCACCCCCCCCCCCCCCCACCCCCCCCCCCCCCCACCCCCCCCCCCCCCCACCCCCCCCCCCCCCCACCCCCCCCCCCCCCCACCCCCCCCCCCCCCCACCCCCCCCCCCCCCCACCCCCCCCCCCCCCCACCCCCCCCCCCCCCCACCCCCCCCCCCCCCCACCCCCCCCCCCCCCCACCCCCCCCCCCCCCCACCCCCCCCCCCCCCCACCCCCCCCCCCCCCCACCCCCCCCCCCCCCCACCCCCCCCCCCCCCCACCCCCCCCCCCCCCCACCCCCCCCCCCCCCCACCCCCCCCCCCCCCCACCCCCCCCCCCCCCCACCCCCCCCCCCCCCCACCCCCCCCCCCCCCCACCCCCCCCCCCCCCCACCCCCCCCCCCCCCCACCCCCCCCCCCCCCCACCCCCCCCCCCCCCCACCCCCCCCCCCCCCCACCCCCCCCCCCCCCCACCCCCCCCCCCCCCCACCCCCCCCCCCCCCCACCCCCCCCCCCCCCCACCCCCCCCCCCCCCCACCCCCCCCCCCCCCCACCCCCCCCCCCCCCCACCCCCCCCCCCCCCCACCCCCCCCCCCCCCCACCCCCCCCCCCCCCCACCCCCCCCCCCCCCCACCCCCCCCCCCCCCCACCCCCCCCCCCCCCCACCCCCCCCCCCCCCCACCCCCCCCCCCCCCCACCCCCCCCCCCCCCCACCCCCCCCCCCCCCCACCCCCCCCCCCCCCCACCCCCCCCCCCCCCCACCCCCCCCCCCCCCCACCCCCCCCCCCCCCCACCCCCCCCCCCCCCCACCCCCCCCCCCCCCCACCCCCCCCCCCCCCCACCCCCCCCCCCCCCCACCCCCCCCCCCCCCCACCCCCCCCCCCCCCCACCCCCCCCCCCCCCCACCCCCCCCCCCCCCCACCCCCCCCCCCCCCCACCCCCCCCCCCCCCCACCCCCCCCCCCCCCCACCCCCCCCCCCCCCCACCCCCCCCCCCCCCCACCCCCCCCCCCCCCCACCCCCCCCCCCCCCCACCCCCCCCCCCCCCCACCCCCCCCCCCCCCCACCCCCCCCCCCCCCCACCCCCCCCCCCCCCCACCCCCCCCCCCCCCCACCCCCCCCCCCCCCCACCCCCCCCCCCCCCCACCCCCCCCCCCCCCCACCCCCCCCCCCCCCCACCCCCCCCCCCCCCCACCCCCCCCCCCCCCCACCCCCCCCCCCCCCCACCCCCCCCCCCCCCCACCCCCCCCCCCCCCCACCCCCCCCCCCCCCCACCCCCCCCCCCCCCCACCCCCCCCCCCCCCCACCCCCCCCCCCCCCCACCCCCCCCCCCCCCCACCCCCCCCCCCCCCCACCCCCCCCCCCCCCCACCCCCCCCCCCCCCCACCCCCCCCCCCCCCCACCCCCCCCCCCCCCCACCCCCCCCCCCCCCCACCCCCCCCCCCCCCCACCCCCCCCCCCCCCCACCCCCCCCCCCCCCCACCCCCCCCCCCCCCCACCCCCCCCCCCCCCCACCCCCCCCCCCCCCCACCCCCCCCCCCCCCCACCCCCCCCCCCCCCCACCCCCCCCCCCCCCCACCCCCCCCCCCCCCCACCCCCCCCCCCCCCCACCCCCCCCCCCCCCCACCCCCCCCCCCCCCCACCCCCCCCCCCCCCCACCCCCCCCCCCCCCCACCCCCCCCCCCCCCCACCCCCCCCCCCCCCCACCCCCCCCCCCCCCCACCCCCCCCCCCCCCCACCCCCCCCCCCCCCCACCCCCCCCCCCCCCCACCCCCCCCCCCCCCCACCCCCCCCCCCCCCCACCCCCCCCCCCCCCCACCCCCCCCCCCCCCCACCCCCCCCCCCCCCCACCCCCCCCCCCCCCCACCCCCCCCCCCCCCCACCCCCCCCCCCCCCCACCCCCCCCCCCCCCCACCCCCCCCCCCCCCCACCCCCCCCCCCCCCCACCCCCCCCCCCCCCCACCCCCCCCCCCCCCCACCCCCCCCCCCCCCCACCCCCCCCCCCCCCCACCCCCCCCCCCCCCCACCCCCCCCCCCCCCCACCCCCCCCCCCCCCCACCCCCCCCCCCCCCCACCCCCCCCCCCCCCCACCCCCCCCCCCCCCCACCCCCCCCCCCCCCCACCCCCCCCCCCCCCCACCCCCCCCCCCCCCCACCCCCCCCCCCCCCCACCCCCCCCCCCCCCCACCCCCCCCCCCCCCCACCCCCCCCCCCCCCCACCCCCCCCCCCCCCCACCCCCCCCCCCCCCCACCCCCCCCCCCCCCCACCCCCCCCCCCCCCCACCCCCCCCCCCCCCCACCCCCCCCCCCCCCCACCCCCCCCCCCCCCCACCCCCCCCCCCCCCCACCCCCCCCCCCCCCCACCCCCCCCCCCCCCCACCCCCCCCCCCCCCCACCCCCCCCCCCCCCCACCCCCCCCCCCCCCCACCCCCCCCCCCCCCCACCCCCCCCCCCCCCCACCCCCCCCCCCCCCCACCCCCCCCCCCCCCCACCCCCCCCCCCCCCCACCCCCCCCCCCCCCCACCCCCCCCCCCCCCCACCCCCCCCCCCCCCCACCCCCCCCCCCCCCCACCCCCCCCCCCCCCCACCCCCCCCCCCCCCCACCCCCCCCCCCCCCCACCCCCCCCCCCCCCCACCCCCCCCCCCCCCCACCCCCCCCCCCCCCCACCCCCCCCCCCCCCCACCCCCCCCCCCCCCCACCCCCCCCCCCCCCCACCCCCCCCCCCCCCCACCCCCCCCCCCCCCCACCCCCCCCCCCCCCCACCCCCCCCCCCCCCCACCCCCCCCCCCCCCCACCCCCCCCCCCCCCCACCCCCCCCCCCCCCCACCCCCCCCCCCCCCCACCCCCCCCCCCCCCCACCCCCCCCCCCCCCCACCCCCCCCCCCCCCCACCCCCCCCCCCCCCCACCCCCCCCCCCCCCCACCCCCCCCCCCCCCCACCCCCCCCCCCCCCCACCCCCCCCCCCCCCCACCCCCCCCCCCCCCCACCCCCCCCCCCCCCCACCCCCCCCCCCCCCCACCCCCCCCCCCCCCCACCCCCCCCCCCCCCCACCCCCCCCCCCCCCCACCCCCCCCCCCCCCCACCCCCCCCCCCCCCCACCCCCCCCCCCCCCCACCCCCCCCCCCCCCCACCCCCCCCCCCCCCCACCCCCCCCCCCCCCCACCCCCCCCCCCCCCCACCCCCCCCCCCCCCCACCCCCCCCCCCCCCCACCCCCCCCCCCCCCCACCCCCCCCCCCCCCCACCCCCCCCCCCCCCCACCCCCCCCCCCCCCCACCCCCCCCCCCCCCCACCCCCCCCCCCCCCCACCCCCCCCCCCCCCCACCCCCCCCCCCCCCCACCCCCCCCCCCCCCCACCCCCCCCCCCCCCCACCCCCCCCCCCCCCCACCCCCCCCCCCCCCCACCCCCCCCCCCCCCCACCCCCCCCCCCCCCCACCCCCCCCCCCCCCCACCCCCCCCCCCCCCCACCCCCCCCCCCCCCCACCCCCCCCCCCCCCCACCCCCCCCCCCCCCCACCCCCCCCCCCCCCCACCCCCCCCCCCCCCCACCCCCCCCCCCCCCCACCCCCCCCCCCCCCCACCCCCCCCCCCCCCCACCCCCCCCCCCCCCCACCCCCCCCCCCCCCCACCCCCCCCCCCCCCCACCCCCCCCCCCCCCCACCCCCCCCCCCCCCCACCCCCCCCCCCCCCCACCCCCCCCCCCCCCCACCCCCCCCCCCCCCCACCCCCCCCCCCCCCCACCCCCCCCCCCCCCCACCCCCCCCCCCCCCCACCCCCCCCCCCCCCCACCCCCCCCCCCCCCCACCCCCCCCCCCCCCCACCCCCCCCCCCCCCCACCCCCCCCCCCCCCCACCCCCCCCCCCCCCCACCCCCCCCCCCCCCCACCCCCCCCCCCCCCCACCCCCCCCCCCCCCCACCCCCCCCCCCCCCCACCCCCCCCCCCCCCCACCCCCCCCCCCCCCCACCCCCCCCCCCCCCCACCCCCCCCCCCCCCCACCCCCCCCCCCCCCCACCCCCCCCCCCCCCCACCCCCCCCCCCCCCCACCCCCCCCCCCCCCCACCCCCCCCCCCCCCCACCCCCCCCCCCCCCCACCCCCCCCCCCCCCCACCCCCCCCCCCCCCCACCCCCCCCCCCCCCCACCCCCCCCCCCCCCCACCCCCCCCCCCCCCCACCCCCCCCCCCCCCCACCCCCCCCCCCCCCCACCCCCCCCCCCCCCCACCCCCCCCCCCCCCCACCCCCCCCCCCCCCCACCCCCCCCCCCCCCCACCCCCCCCCCCCCCCACCCCCCCCCCCCCCCACCCCCCCCCCCCCCCACCCCCCCCCCCCCCCACCCCCCCCCCCCCCCACCCCCCCCCCCCCCCACCCCCCCCCCCCCCCACCCCCCCCCCCCCCCACCCCCCCCCCCCCCCACCCCCCCCCCCCCCCACCCCCCCCCCCCCCCACCCCCCCCCCCCCCCACCCCCCCCCCCCCCCACCCCCCCCCCCCCCCACCCCCCCCCCCCCCCACCCCCCCCCCCCCCCACCCCCCCCCCCCCCCACCCCCCCCCCCCCCCACCCCCCCCCCCCCCCACCCCCCCCCCCCCCCACCCCCCCCCCCCCCCACCCCCCCCCCCCCCCACCCCCCCCCCCCCCCACCCCCCCCCCCCCCCACCCCCCCCCCCCCCCACCCCCCCCCCCCCCCACCCCCCCCCCCCCCCACCCCCCCCCCCCCCCACCCCCCCCCCCCCCCACCCCCCCCCCCCCCCACCCCCCCCCCCCCCCACCCCCCCCCCCCCCCACCCCCCCCCCCCCCCACCCCCCCCCCCCCCCACCCCCCCCCCCCCCCACCCCCCCCCCCCCCCACCCCCCCCCCCCCCCACCCCCCCCCCCCCCCACCCCCCCCCCCCCCCACCCCCCCCCCCCCCCACCCCCCCCCCCCCCCACCCCCCCCCCCCCCCACCCCCCCCCCCCCCCACCCCCCCCCCCCCCCACCCCCCCCCCCCCCCACCCCCCCCCCCCCCCACCCCCCCCCCCCCCCACCCCCCCCCCCCCCCACCCCCCCCCCCCCCCACCCCCCCCCCCCCCCACCCCCCCCCCCCCCCACCCCCCCCCCCCCCCACCCCCCCCCCCCCCCACCCCCCCCCCCCCCCACCCCCCCCCCCCCCCACCCCCCCCCCCCCCCACCCCCCCCCCCCCCCACCCCCCCCCCCCCCCACCCCCCCCCCCCCCCACCCCCCCCCCCCCCCACCCCCCCCCCCCCCCACCCCCCCCCCCCCCCACCCCCCCCCCCCCCCACCCCCCCCCCCCCCCACCCCCCCCCCCCCCCACCCCCCCCCCCCCCCACCCCCCCCCCCCCCCACCCCCCCCCCCCCCCACCCCCCCCCCCCCCCACCCCCCCCCCCCCCCACCCCCCCCCCCCCCCACCCCCCCCCCCCCCCACCCCCCCCCCCCCCCACCCCCCCCCCCCCCCACCCCCCCCCCCCCCCACCCCCCCCCCCCCCCACCCCCCCCCCCCCCCACCCCCCCCCCCCCCCACCCCCCCCCCCCCCCACCCCCCCCCCCCCCCACCCCCCCCCCCCCCCACCCCCCCCCCCCCCCACCCCCCCCCCCCCCCACCCCCCCCCCCCCCCACCCCCCCCCCCCCCCACCCCCCCCCCCCCCCACCCCCCCCCCCCCCCACCCCCCCCCCCCCCCACCCCCCCCCCCCCCCACCCCCCCCCCCCCCCACCCCCCCCCCCCCCCACCCCCCCCCCCCCCCACCCCCCCCCCCCCCCACCCCCCCCCCCCCCCACCCCCCCCCCCCCCCACCCCCCCCCCCCCCCACCCCCCCCCCCCCCCACCCCCCCCCCCCCCCACCCCCCCCCCCCCCCACCCCCCCCCCCCCCCACCCCCCCCCCCCCCCACCCCCCCCCCCCCCCACCCCCCCCCCCCCCCACCCCCCCCCCCCCCCACCCCCCCCCCCCCCCACCCCCCCCCCCCCCCACCCCCCCCCCCCCCCACCCCCCCCCCCCCCCACCCCCCCCCCCCCCCACCCCCCCCCCCCCCCACCCCCCCCCCCCCCCACCCCCCCCCCCCCCCACCCCCCCCCCCCCCCACCCCCCCCCCCCCCCACCCCCCCCCCCCCCCACCCCCCCCCCCCCCCACCCCCCCCCCCCCCCACCCCCCCCCCCCCCCACCCCCCCCCCCCCCCACCCCCCCCCCCCCCCACCCCCCCCCCCCCCCACCCCCCCCCCCCCCCACCCCCCCCCCCCCCCACCCCCCCCCCCCCCCACCCCCCCCCCCCCCCACCCCCCCCCCCCCCCACCCCCCCCCCCCCCCACCCCCCCCCCCCCCCACCCCCCCCCCCCCCCACCCCCCCCCCCCCCCACCCCCCCCCCCCCCCACCCCCCCCCCCCCCCACCCCCCCCCCCCCCCACCCCCCCCCCCCCCCACCCCCCCCCCCCCCCACCCCCCCCCCCCCCCACCCCCCCCCCCCCCCACCCCCCCCCCCCCCCACCCCCCCCCCCCCCCACCCCCCCCCCCCCCCACCCCCCCCCCCCCCCACCCCCCCCCCCCCCCACCCCCCCCCCCCCCCACCCCCCCCCCCCCCCACCCCCCCCCCCCCCCACCCCCCCCCCCCCCCACCCCCCCCCCCCCCCACCCCCCCCCCCCCCCACCCCCCCCCCCCCCCACCCCCCCCCCCCCCCACCCCCCCCCCCCCCCACCCCCCCCCCCCCCCACCCCCCCCCCCCCCCACCCCCCCCCCCCCCCACCCCCCCCCCCCCCCACCCCCCCCCCCCCCCACCCCCCCCCCCCCCCACCCCCCCCCCCCCCCACCCCCCCCCCCCCCCACCCCCCCCCCCCCCCACCCCCCCCCCCCCCCACCCCCCCCCCCCCCCACCCCCCCCCCCCCCCACCCCCCCCCCCCCCCACCCCCCCCCCCCCCCACCCCCCCCCCCCCCCACCCCCCCCCCCCCCCACCCCCCCCCCCCCCCACCCCCCCCCCCCCCCACCCCCCCCCCCCCCCACCCCCCCCCCCCCCCACCCCCCCCCCCCCCCACCCCCCCCCCCCCCCACCCCCCCCCCCCCCCACCCCCCCCCCCCCCCACCCCCCCCCCCCCCCACCCCCCCCCCCCCCCACCCCCCCCCCCCCCCACCCCCCCCCCCCCCCACCCCCCCCCCCCCCCACCCCCCCCCCCCCCCACCCCCCCCCCCCCCCACCCCCCCCCCCCCCCACCCCCCCCCCCCCCCACCCCCCCCCCCCCCCACCCCCCCCCCCCCCCACCCCCCCCCCCCCCCACCCCCCCCCCCCCCCACCCCCCCCCCCCCCCACCCCCCCCCCCCCCCACCCCCCCCCCCCCCCACCCCCCCCCCCCCCCACCCCCCCCCCCCCCCACCCCCCCCCCCCCCCACCCCCCCCCCCCCCCACCCCCCCCCCCCCCCACCCCCCCCCCCCCCCACCCCCCCCCCCCCCCACCCCCCCCCCCCCCCACCCCCCCCCCCCCCCACCCCCCCCCCCCCCCACCCCCCCCCCCCCCCACCCCCCCCCCCCCCCACCCCCCCCCCCCCCCACCCCCCCCCCCCCCCACCCCCCCCCCCCCCCACCCCCCCCCCCCCCCACCCCCCCCCCCCCCCACCCCCCCCCCCCCCCACCCCCCCCCCCCCCCACCCCCCCCCCCCCCCACCCCCCCCCCCCCCCACCCCCCCCCCCCCCCACCCCCCCCCCCCCCCACCCCCCCCCCCCCCCACCCCCCCCCCCCCCCACCCCCCCCCCCCCCCACCCCCCCCCCCCCCCACCCCCCCCCCCCCCCACCCCCCCCCCCCCCCACCCCCCCCCCCCCCCACCCCCCCCCCCCCCCACCCCCCCCCCCCCCCACCCCCCCCCCCCCCCACCCCCCCCCCCCCCCACCCCCCCCCCCCCCCACCCCCCCCCCCCCCCACCCCCCCCCCCCCCCACCCCCCCCCCCCCCCACCCCCCCCCCCCCCCACCCCCCCCCCCCCCCACCCCCCCCCCCCCCCACCCCCCCCCCCCCCCACCCCCCCCCCCCCCCACCCCCCCCCCCCCCCACCCCCCCCCCCCCCCACCCCCCCCCCCCCCCACCCCCCCCCCCCCCCACCCCCCCCCCCCCCCACCCCCCCCCCCCCCCACCCCCCCCCCCCCCCACCCCCCCCCCCCCCCACCCCCCCCCCCCCCCACCCCCCCCCCCCCCCACCCCCCCCCCCCCCCACCCCCCCCCCCCCCCACCCCCCCCCCCCCCCACCCCCCCCCCCCCCCACCCCCCCCCCCCCCCACCCCCCCCCCCCCCCACCCCCCCCCCCCCCCACCCCCCCCCCCCCCCACCCCCCCCCCCCCCCACCCCCCCCCCCCCCCACCCCCCCCCCCCCCCACCCCCCCCCCCCCCCACCCCCCCCCCCCCCCACCCCCCCCCCCCCCCACCCCCCCCCCCCCCCACCCCCCCCCCCCCCCACCCCCCCCCCCCCCCACCCCCCCCCCCCCCCACCCCCCCCCCCCCCCACCCCCCCCCCCCCCCACCCCCCCCCCCCCCCACCCCCCCCCCCCCCCACCCCCCCCCCCCCCCACCCCCCCCCCCCCCCACCCCCCCCCCCCCCCACCCCCCCCCCCCCCCACCCCCCCCCCCCCCCACCCCCCCCCCCCCCCACCCCCCCCCCCCCCCACCCCCCCCCCCCCCCACCCCCCCCCCCCCCCACCCCCCCCCCCCCCCACCCCCCCCCCCCCCCACCCCCCCCCCCCCCCACCCCCCCCCCCCCCCACCCCCCCCCCCCCCCACCCCCCCCCCCCCCCACCCCCCCCCCCCCCCACCCCCCCCCCCCCCCACCCCCCCCCCCCCCCACCCCCCCCCCCCCCCACCCCCCCCCCCCCCCACCCCCCCCCCCCCCCACCCCCCCCCCCCCCCACCCCCCCCCCCCCCCACCCCCCCCCCCCCCCACCCCCCCCCCCCCCCACCCCCCCCCCCCCCCACCCCCCCCCCCCCCCACCCCCCCCCCCCCCCACCCCCCCCCCCCCCCACCCCCCCCCCCCCCCACCCCCCCCCCCCCCCACCCCCCCCCCCCCCCACCCCCCCCCCCCCCCACCCCCCCCCCCCCCCACCCCCCCCCCCCCCCACCCCCCCCCCCCCCCACCCCCCCCCCCCCCCACCCCCCCCCCCCCCCACCCCCCCCCCCCCCCACCCCCCCCCCCCCCCACCCCCCCCCCCCCCCACCCCCCCCCCCCCCCACCCCCCCCCCCCCCCACCCCCCCCCCCCCCCACCCCCCCCCCCCCCCACCCCCCCCCCCCCCCACCCCCCCCCCCCCCCACCCCCCCCCCCCCCCACCCCCCCCCCCCCCCACCCCCCCCCCCCCCCACCCCCCCCCCCCCCCACCCCCCCCCCCCCCCACCCCCCCCCCCCCCCACCCCCCCCCCCCCCCACCCCCCCCCCCCCCCACCCCCCCCCCCCCCCACCCCCCCCCCCCCCCACCCCCCCCCCCCCCCACCCCCCCCCCCCCCCACCCCCCCCCCCCCCCACCCCCCCCCCCCCCCACCCCCCCCCCCCCCCACCCCCCCCCCCCCCCACCCCCCCCCCCCCCCACCCCCCCCCCCCCCCACCCCCCCCCCCCCCCACCCCCCCCCCCCCCCACCCCCCCCCCCCCCCACCCCCCCCCCCCCCCACCCCCCCCCCCCCCCACCCCCCCCCCCCCCCACCCCCCCCCCCCCCCACCCCCCCCCCCCCCCACCCCCCCCCCCCCCCACCCCCCCCCCCCCCCACCCCCCCCCCCCCCCACCCCCCCCCCCCCCCACCCCCCCCCCCCCCCACCCCCCCCCCCCCCCACCCCCCCCCCCCCCCACCCCCCCCCCCCCCCACCCCCCCCCCCCCCCACCCCCCCCCCCCCCCACCCCCCCCCCCCCCCACCCCCCCCCCCCCCCACCCCCCCCCCCCCCCACCCCCCCCCCCCCCCACCCCCCCCCCCCCCCACCCCCCCCCCCCCCCACCCCCCCCCCCCCCCACCCCCCCCCCCCCCCACCCCCCCCCCCCCCCACCCCCCCCCCCCCCCACCCCCCCCCCCCCCCACCCCCCCCCCCCCCCACCCCCCCCCCCCCCCACCCCCCCCCCCCCCCACCCCCCCCCCCCCCCACCCCCCCCCCCCCCCACCCCCCCCCCCCCCCACCCCCCCCCCCCCCCACCCCCCCCCCCCCCCACCCCCCCCCCCCCCCACCCCCCCCCCCCCCCACCCCCCCCCCCCCCCACCCCCCCCCCCCCCCACCCCCCCCCCCCCCCACCCCCCCCCCCCCCCACCCCCCCCCCCCCCCACCCCCCCCCCCCCCCACCCCCCCCCCCCCCCACCCCCCCCCCCCCCCACCCCCCCCCCCCCCCACCCCCCCCCCCCCCCACCCCCCCCCCCCCCCACCCCCCCCCCCCCCCACCCCCCCCCCCCCCCACCCCCCCCCCCCCCCACCCCCCCCCCCCCCCACCCCCCCCCCCCCCCACCCCCCCCCCCCCCCACCCCCCCCCCCCCCCACCCCCCCCCCCCCCCACCCCCCCCCCCCCCCACCCCCCCCCCCCCCCACCCCCCCCCCCCCCCACCCCCCCCCCCCCCCACCCCCCCCCCCCCCCACCCCCCCCCCCCCCCACCCCCCCCCCCCCCCACCCCCCCCCCCCCCCACCCCCCCCCCCCCCCACCCCCCCCCCCCCCCACCCCCCCCCCCCCCCACCCCCCCCCCCCCCCACCCCCCCCCCCCCCCACCCCCCCCCCCCCCCACCCCCCCCCCCCCCCACCCCCCCCCCCCCCCACCCCCCCCCCCCCCCACCCCCCCCCCCCCCCACCCCCCCCCCCCCCCACCCCCCCCCCCCCCCACCCCCCCCCCCCCCCACCCCCCCCCCCCCCCACCCCCCCCCCCCCCCACCCCCCCCCCCCCCCACCCCCCCCCCCCCCCACCCCCCCCCCCCCCCACCCCCCCCCCCCCCCACCCCCCCCCCCCCCCACCCCCCCCCCCCCCCACCCCCCCCCCCCCCCACCCCCCCCCCCCCCCACCCCCCCCCCCCCCCACCCCCCCCCCCCCCCACCCCCCCCCCCCCCCACCCCCCCCCCCCCCCACCCCCCCCCCCCCCCACCCCCCCCCCCCCCCACCCCCCCCCCCCCCCACCCCCCCCCCCCCCCACCCCCCCCCCCCCCCACCCCCCCCCCCCCCCACCCCCCCCCCCCCCCACCCCCCCCCCCCCCCACCCCCCCCCCCCCCCACCCCCCCCCCCCCCCACCCCCCCCCCCCCCCACCCCCCCCCCCCCCCACCCCCCCCCCCCCCCACCCCCCCCCCCCCCCACCCCCCCCCCCCCCCACCCCCCCCCCCCCCCACCCCCCCCCCCCCCCACCCCCCCCCCCCCCCACCCCCCCCCCCCCCCACCCCCCCCCCCCCCCACCCCCCCCCCCCCCCACCCCCCCCCCCCCCCACCCCCCCCCCCCCCCACCCCCCCCCCCCCCCACCCCCCCCCCCCCCCACCCCCCCCCCCCCCCACCCCCCCCCCCCCCCACCCCCCCCCCCCCCCACCCCCCCCCCCCCCCACCCCCCCCCCCCCCCACCCCCCCCCCCCCCCACCCCCCCCCCCCCCCACCCCCCCCCCCCCCCACCCCCCCCCCCCCCCACCCCCCCCCCCCCCCACCCCCCCCCCCCCCCACCCCCCCCCCCCCCCACCCCCCCCCCCCCCCACCCCCCCCCCCCCCCACCCCCCCCCCCCCCCACCCCCCCCCCCCCCCACCCCCCCCCCCCCCCACCCCCCCCCCCCCCCACCCCCCCCCCCCCCCACCCCCCCCCCCCCCCACCCCCCCCCCCCCCCACCCCCCCCCCCCCCCACCCCCCCCCCCCCCCACCCCCCCCCCCCCCCACCCCCCCCCCCCCCCACCCCCCCCCCCCCCCACCCCCCCCCCCCCCCACCCCCCCCCCCCCCCACCCCCCCCCCCCCCCACCCCCCCCCCCCCCCACCCCCCCCCCCCCCCACCCCCCCCCCCCCCCACCCCCCCCCCCCCCCACCCCCCCCCCCCCCCACCCCCCCCCCCCCCCACCCCCCCCCCCCCCCACCCCCCCCCCCCCCCACCCCCCCCCCCCCCCACCCCCCCCCCCCCCCACCCCCCCCCCCCCCCACCCCCCCCCCCCCCCACCCCCCCCCCCCCCCACCCCCCCCCCCCCCCACCCCCCCCCCCCCCCACCCCCCCCCCCCCCCACCCCCCCCCCCCCCCACCCCCCCCCCCCCCCACCCCCCCCCCCCCCCACCCCCCCCCCCCCCCACCCCCCCCCCCCCCCACCCCCCCCCCCCCCCACCCCCCCCCCCCCCCACCCCCCCCCCCCCCCACCCCCCCCCCCCCCCACCCCCCCCCCCCCCCACCCCCCCCCCCCCCCACCCCCCCCCCCCCCCACCCCCCCCCCCCCCCACCCCCCCCCCCCCCCACCCCCCCCCCCCCCCACCCCCCCCCCCCCCCACCCCCCCCCCCCCCCACCCCCCCCCCCCCCCACCCCCCCCCCCCCCCACCCCCCCCCCCCCCCACCCCCCCCCCCCCCCACCCCCCCCCCCCCCCACCCCCCCCCCCCCCCACCCCCCCCCCCCCCCACCCCCCCCCCCCCCCACCCCCCCCCCCCCCCACCCCCCCCCCCCCCCACCCCCCCCCCCCCCCACCCCCCCCCCCCCCCACCCCCCCCCCCCCCCACCCCCCCCCCCCCCCACCCCCCCCCCCCCCCACCCCCCCCCCCCCCCACCCCCCCCCCCCCCCACCCCCCCCCCCCCCCACCCCCCCCCCCCCCCACCCCCCCCCCCCCCCACCCCCCCCCCCCCCCACCCCCCCCCCCCCCCACCCCCCCCCCCCCCCACCCCCCCCCCCCCCCACCCCCCCCCCCCCCCACCCCCCCCCCCCCCCACCCCCCCCCCCCCCCACCCCCCCCCCCCCCCACCCCCCCCCCCCCCCACCCCCCCCCCCCCCCACCCCCCCCCCCCCCCACCCCCCCCCCCCCCCACCCCCCCCCCCCCCCACCCCCCCCCCCCCCCACCCCCCCCCCCCCCCACCCCCCCCCCCCCCCACCCCCCCCCCCCCCCACCCCCCCCCCCCCCCACCCCCCCCCCCCCCCACCCCCCCCCCCCCCCACCCCCCCCCCCCCCCACCCCCCCCCCCCCCCACCCCCCCCCCCCCCCACCCCCCCCCCCCCCCACCCCCCCCCCCCCCCACCCCCCCCCCCCCCCACCCCCCCCCCCCCCCACCCCCCCCCCCCCCCACCCCCCCCCCCCCCCACCCCCCCCCCCCCCCACCCCCCCCCCCCCCCACCCCCCCCCCCCCCCACCCCCCCCCCCCCCCACCCCCCCCCCCCCCCACCCCCCCCCCCCCCCACCCCCCCCCCCCCCCACCCCCCCCCCCCCCCACCCCCCCCCCCCCCCACCCCCCCCCCCCCCCACCCCCCCCCCCCCCCACCCCCCCCCCCCCCCACCCCCCCCCCCCCCCACCCCCCCCCCCCCCCACCCCCCCCCCCCCCCACCCCCCCCCCCCCCCACCCCCCCCCCCCCCCACCCCCCCCCCCCCCCACCCCCCCCCCCCCCCACCCCCCCCCCCCCCCACCCCCCCCCCCCCCCACCCCCCCCCCCCCCCACCCCCCCCCCCCCCCACCCCCCCCCCCCCCCACCCCCCCCCCCCCCCACCCCCCCCCCCCCCCACCCCCCCCCCCCCCCACCCCCCCCCCCCCCCACCCCCCCCCCCCCCCACCCCCCCCCCCCCCCACCCCCCCCCCCCCCCACCCCCCCCCCCCCCCACCCCCCCCCCCCCCCACCCCCCCCCCCCCCCACCCCCCCCCCCCCCCACCCCCCCCCCCCCCCACCCCCCCCCCCCCCCACCCCCCCCCCCCCCCACCCCCCCCCCCCCCCACCCCCCCCCCCCCCCACCCCCCCCCCCCCCCACCCCCCCCCCCCCCCACCCCCCCCCCCCCCCACCCCCCCCCCCCCCCACCCCCCCCCCCCCCCACCCCCCCCCCCCCCCACCCCCCCCCCCCCCCACCCCCCCCCCCCCCCACCCCCCCCCCCCCCCACCCCCCCCCCCCCCCACCCCCCCCCCCCCCCACCCCCCCCCCCCCCCACCCCCCCCCCCCCCCACCCCCCCCCCCCCCCACCCCCCCCCCCCCCCACCCCCCCCCCCCCCCACCCCCCCCCCCCCCCACCCCCCCCCCCCCCCACCCCCCCCCCCCCCCACCCCCCCCCCCCCCCACCCCCCCCCCCCCCCACCCCCCCCCCCCCCCACCCCCCCCCCCCCCCACCCCCCCCCCCCCCCACCCCCCCCCCCCCCCACCCCCCCCCCCCCCCACCCCCCCCCCCCCCCACCCCCCCCCCCCCCCACCCCCCCCCCCCCCCACCCCCCCCCCCCCCCACCCCCCCCCCCCCCCACCCCCCCCCCCCCCCACCCCCCCCCCCCCCCACCCCCCCCCCCCCCCACCCCCCCCCCCCCCCACCCCCCCCCCCCCCCACCCCCCCCCCCCCCCACCCCCCCCCCCCCCCACCCCCCCCCCCCCCCACCCCCCCCCCCCCCCACCCCCCCCCCCCCCCACCCCCCCCCCCCCCCACCCCCCCCCCCCCCCACCCCCCCCCCCCCCCACCCCCCGCCCCCCCCACCCCCCGCCCCCCCCACCCCCCCCCCCCCCCCCCCCCCCCCCCCCCCACCCCCCCCCCCCCCCAACCCCCCCCCCCCCCACACCCCCCGGCCCCCCACCCCCCCCCCCCCCAACCCCCCCCCCCCCCCCCCCCCCCCACCACCACCCCCCCCCCCCCACACCCCCCCCCCCGCCCACCCCCCGCCCCCCCACCACCCCTCCCCCCCCCCCCCCCCCATCCCCCCCACCCCCCCAGTGCCTGTGCTCCGGTGGCTGCTGCCCAACGGGGGAGGGAGGGGGGCACAGAGGAGGCAGAGATGCTAGAGAGGCACAGAGCGGTGTGCGGGGAACTTGCTGGAGGCTAGAGCAGGCTGGCCCCTGCTCGAGCTTGTGGGGCGGAGGAAGAGGGAGCCAACCGTTTTTTTCTAAACTAAAACCTCAGCATTCAGGTTAAATTGCCGGGTTGGCACTTTGCGATAAATAGGTGGGGTTTGGGTTGCAATTTGGGCACTCGGTCTCAAAAAGGTTCGCCATCACTGGACTAGACTCCTTTTCCTTGCAATTCTGTTGCAATTTGCTAACTCTGAGTTCTATGGATCTCTAACACCTTAAACGTCTGAGATATTGCTGTCTCCAGCCTTCCTTAGACACCTGAACTAAACAGACTGTAAAACAGGAATTGCGAACTGATAAGAATGCTATCGTGCTTTTGCCTGTAGGAAGCTTCTCAAAGGGACAGGGTCCCGTTCCCTCCCACAGAATACTGTACAAAAACAATTAAGCCCGTTCTAACGTGCCCAGCTGAGGCTTAAATAAAGGAAATAGCGAGGGTGTCTCTAGGGCAGGGGTCTGCAACTTGCTGCTCTCTAGATGTTCATGGACTACAATTCCCATCAGCCCCTGCCAGCACGACCAATTGGCCATGCTGGCAGGGGCTGATGGGAATTGTAGTCCATGAACATCTGGAGAGCTGCAGGTTGCAGGCCCCTGCTCTAGGGGCATGACAGGGTTAGTCTGATCAGGAGAGCGGGAAGGGGGACTTCCCAGAAAAGGGAACTTCCAGAATGCTCATTACATCGTACAAGCTTAGGCAGAGGAGCTTGTAGATCACAGAGTGTCAGGAAGTTGCCTGGTGATTGAGGGGCATTCCTAATTTATTAGTTTTATAATAATTTGTATTGACAGAGATGGTGTCTGGGTGATGGAAGGGTGCTCTTGTTTCAATGTAATTGTCACAAGATATATGTAACTAGCCTGCCATACATCAAGGGACTTTCCTTTTGTTTCTATTGACCTTCATGACTTAACACGTTTGCAGAGAACTAGGCTGACCCCTGGCGAGTTACTCCCAAGAGAAAATAGGATGCGCCCATTGCCTGATGGGGGTAGACCAGCCAGGTGGCTATATCTTTCACTAGCTCTGACCTTGGGGCGCCTGAACACCAAAATAACTCTTTTCACACATTCTTTGGGAAAACGGGAGGTGGGATCTCTCGGGGATAAAGAGGCCAGCTGAGCCGTGTCCGCTTTGGCACAATGACGCATTTGATCTTTTCATTTGAGAAAACGTATCTACCTTTTCCTGGAAAACTTGGTTGTGCATCAGGGAACGTGTCAAGAGTATATGCGGCTGCCGTCTAGATACTTGCTGGACGGATACCTGAACAATCTTACCATAAAACTTCCCCAATACTATTTTCTTAAGGCAGCTTCTTCCTGTTCCTTTGTACTGCGCTGATTCCGTTCAGAAGTTCCTTCTGATGTTGCGTGTCTACCTTGTTCCTCACAGAAATCTTGATGACCAAGGCTTCCTTCATCAGGAGATAATAGCTTTATTAATTAACCTGCTGGTAATTTGTCTTCTCTCCTAGCTGATGCATGCAACTGTTATTTTTTGGGACAATCCTGTTCCTTCAATGAGCCCAAACCACCACGCCACCCTATTTTTCTGTCTTTTTTGTGCCCGGAAAACATGGTTTCATTAAGTTCTCTCTCTCGCTGCCTTTCCCGTAACCATTACGTTTTCTTCCGTATCGTTTCAGATCGTGGAATATCCCATCAATCCCAAAGCCAATGAGCTTCCGTTCCTGCGAAATCCAGACATTTTGGTGGGAGAGAATGACCTGACGGCGTTAAGTTATCTCCACGAACCTGCAGTCTTACACAACCTTAAAGTCCGGTTCTTGGAATCAAACCATATTTACACCTACTGTGGTGAGTGCTGCAACTTGTAGCGCGTCTCTCTTGTAGTGCGTCTTTTTGTGGAGCTTGAGGGGAAGTGAGAGATAAGAAAGGGGCCAGGATCGTAAGTTACACAATCAGTGTTGTACACAGGGAATCCCAGCTAGCTGTTGGGGGTTTCCCAGTCTGTGTGGCCGTGGTCTGGTAGTTCTTGCTCCTAATGTTTCACCTGCATCTTAATGTTTGGAGCAAAAACTACCACACTACGGCCACACAGGCTAGAAAACCCACAACAGTCAGTTGATAAAACAGTCAGCTGATTCCGACCAGGAATGCCTTTGACAGTACATTGAACTCCCACCTTGTTCTCTATGGCTTATATTTGCCTTAGGCCCCGAACGTCTGCTATTAGGTATTGGTGGAACTCGTGAAACACTGTGAGTGTGAAGCCTGTATCAAAATAGAGGGAAATTTTGTTTTTTTGCTTTTTGAGTTAGAAGGGTCTTCTGCAATCCAAAAGGGAAGAAGCGTTGGTTTTTACATCCTGCTTTTTCTCTACCTTTAAGGAGTGTCAAAGCGACTTACAGATTCCATCCCTTCCCCTCACCATAACAGACACATTGTGAGGTAGGAGGAGCCGGGAGAGTTCTGAGAGAACTGTGACTGGCCCAAAATCACCCAGCAGGCTTCATGTGGAGGAGTGGGGAATCAAACCCAGTTCTCCAGATTAGAGTCCGCTGGTCTTAACCACTACACCATGTAGGTATATGCTATCACTAGTTCCTTATTTTTAAGAGACTAGTAACCTGGAAGAATACCAGGTTTGTTCTGGATTGAAGGGGCTTTGGGGAGGGGTCTCTTGAGCAGGGGAATGAGGCGACCAAGCCCTGCAGTGGCAAACAGGACCACTTTATTTTGGTAAAAATTGTAAGTCAACATTGCAGAGGGAAGAAGAAGAGTTTGGATTTATACCCCACCTTTCTCTCCTATAAAAAGACTCAAGGTGACTTACAATCTCCTTTCTCTTCCTCTCCCCACAACATAAGAACATAAGAACAAGCCAGCTGGATCAGACCAAAGTCCATCTAGTCCAGCTCTCTGCTACTCGCAGTGACCCACCAGGTGCCTTTGGGAGCTCACATGTAGGATGTGAACGCAATGGCCTTCTGCGGCTGTTGCTCCGGATCACCTGGTCTGTTAAGGCATTTGCAATCTCAGATCAAGGAGGATCAAGATTGGTAGCCATAAATCGACTTCTCCTCCATAAATCTGTCCAAGCCCCTTTTAAAGCTATCCAGGTTAGTGGCCATCACCCCCTCCTGTGGCAGCATATTCCAAACACCAATCACACGTTGCGTGAAGAAGTGTTTCCTTTTATTAGTCCTAATTCTTCCCCCCAGCATTTTCAATGAATGCCCCCTGGTTCTAGTATTGTGAGAAAGAGAGAAAAATTTCTCTCTGTCAACATTTTCTACCCCATGCATAATTTTGTAGACTTCAATCATATCCCCCCTCAGCCGCCTCCTCTCCAAACTAAAGAGTCCCAAACGCTGCAGCCTCTCCTCATAAGGAAGGTGCTCCAGTCCCTCAATCATCCTCGTTGCCCTTCTCTGAACTTTTTTCTATCTCCTCAATATCCTTTTTGAGATGCGGCGACCAGAACTGGACACAGTACTCCAAGTGCGGTCGCACCACTGCTTTATATAAGGGCATGACAATCTTTGCAGTTTTACAACAGACACCTTGTGAGGCAGGTGGGGCTGAGAGAGTTCTGAGAGAACTGTGACTAGCCCAAGGACACCCAGCAGGAATGTAGGAGTGCGGAAACACATCTGGTTCACCGGATAAGCCTCCGCCACTCAGGTGGAGGAGCAGGGAATCAAACCTGGTTCTCTAGATTAGAATCCACCTGCTCTTAACCACTACACCACGCTGACCTTCTTTGGTTCTTTGCTGCTGCTGGCTTTATGTTTGCAGGAAGGGGTTTTTTTTAACATAAAGGAGCATTCTAAAGCACGACTGTTAACCTGCAGTCCTATTCTGTCTTTGCCAACCTCTGCTATTAAAATCATAGAAATATTCCAGCAGGTAAGAAATAGGCTTTAGTGACAGGTGAGCAAGTCCACTCCCACCCCCAGCCTTGTCTCCGAATCAGCCCCTGCTGAATTATTTGCAAATAGCTCGGCTTATCCTGAATTATCAGAAACCACCAGCATTTGGGTGACAAGGTCACTGAAAACGGCATGTCCCCTAAGTCCCCTTTGCTTTCATTTTTGGAATGGAGGAAACCAGTAATGGAGGGAACCAGGCTGTGTAGTACGAAGACCCTTCCTCTCCCTTCTCCCCTCCGTACAGAAACTGGGTGCATCGAAGAGTGGTTTGGCGTGTCCATCACTCCGAGAAATGCAGTTCCCCACAATGCCCAGGACTAGACATTGCTACATGCAGTGCAGTTGCCAGATCCATTTTGGATCCTGACAAACCAGATGTGTGCTGGTTGTTGTTGTTGTTGTTATTTGTTGTTGTTGTTGTTGTTATTTATTAAATTTAGTATACCGCCCTATCCGCGAAGGGCTCAGGGCGGTGTACAGATAAAACATCAGCTAAAAACATACATATAATTACAGCAACAGTCATATCTTAGAACATCCCCCGCGCCGAAACCCTCCTAATGCGAAATAATGGGTCCTGATGGTATTGAGGACCCATGGGTGGTAGAGAGGAGGGGGCAGGGGCACCCTCAGCGGCTGGTCTCTCCAAAGGCCCGGTGGAACAACTCAGTCTTACAGGCCCTGCGGAGTTCCCGAAGGTCCCGCAGGGCCCGGACAGCTGGAGGGAGAGTGTTCCACCAGGCCGGCGCCAGAGCCGTGAAGGCCCTGGCTTGAGTGGAGGCCAGCCGCATCATTGTAAATTTACAGGTGTGCAGTGGCCCAATATGGATAGCCGCTGGGAAAGCCCCTGTTTGTGCCTCTGTGGAACCTTAGCGCAATGATGAATTACTTGCGAGTTTACACAGTGCACGTAAGTCAAGGAGACGAAAACGTCTTTGGATTTGGGACACCATCTGAGCCAGAGAAGAACTTCGGGACTGTCACGATTCATCACCTTACGTTGATGGCAGTTCATGAACACGATCTTTCTCTACCGTTGAAGGAAAACAATTTCAGTATAATTACATCCACTGCTGTCTATCAGGTGCCACAAAACTACTCTGTCACGTACGGCCAGTGGCATTTTAATGTGGAAGACTGCTCCAGTCGAGATTTTAGGAACATTCAATTCTGGGGTGCTGTGTGGTTTCCGGGCTGTATGGCCGTGTTCTAGCAGCATTCTCTCCTGACGTTTTGTCTGCATCTGTGGCTGGCATCTTCAGAGGATCTGAATCCTCTGAATCAGAGGATCAGATCCTCTGAAGATGCCAGCCACAGATGCAGGCGAAACGTCAGGAGAGAATGCTGCTAGAACACGGCCATACAGCCCGGAAACCACACAGCACCCCAGTGATTCCAGCCGTGAAAGCCTTCGACAATACACATTCAATTCTGTTTTTTAAAAAATAAAAAACACAAAAGAGGAAAAATAAAAGAATGCAAATAAACTTAGCCAGAGTTTGTTTTCGCATTGTGGAAAACATGAACATATAAGGAACTATTAAGAACATAAGAAAGAGCCTGCTGGATTAGACCAGAGTCCATCTAGTCCAGCACTCTGCCACTCGCAATGGCCCACCAGATGCCTTTGGGAGCTCATGTGCAGGATGTGAAAGCAGTGGCCTTCTGCTGCTGCTGCTGCTCCCAAGCACCTGGTCTGCTAAGGCATTTGCAATCTCAGATCAAGGAGGATCAAGATTGGGAGCCATAGATCGACTTCTCCTCCATAAATCTGTCCAAGCCCCTTTTAATGTCTAAGTGTCAGTATTGAAAGTGGCACACTCTCCACTTTTGGCTTTGATGTGGTTGTAACTTGTATTTTGCATCTTTTTTTTTTAAGGTATTGTGCTCGTTGCCATTAATCCCTATGAACAGTTGCCAATCTACGGACAAGATGTCATTTACGCATACAGTGGCCAAAACATGGGGGATATGGATCCTCATATCTTTGCAGTGGCAGAAGAGGCTTATAAGCAGATGGCCAGGTAAGCAGTGGATTCCTTCACTCAGACTCCTGTACTAAAGCAGCACTGGTTCTATGATACAGGAATAAATCCACAATCTTATTATCGGAACTTTGGAAATGTTCATGATTTTACTTTGTTGTGGGAAGAATTAACTGGAATGCTGGAAATGGAATGCTGGAATTGATAGGTGCCAGAGGTGTATGTAGGGAAAATGTAGCCCTGTGTGCGCGCGCACGCACACACACACACACACACCCCTGTATGGGCAGCCAACCACAACCAAACAATGTTTTTTGCACCAGATGTTGAAGTCAGTGTATGGATCTGGGGTGAAGGAGAAGGGATGTGAGAAGCAATTTTCTGGGGGGCCCCACATGACTAAATGGCCGCAGCCCGGGGGCATTTGACCTCATATGTCCCCTTGGGCGGTACGCCCTTGGTGCTAAGGGTATAGTTTGCTTGGGCACCGACAAACTTCAGGCCAACCCTGGATGGGTCACTGTGCAAAGTAAATTTGGACTTGTGGGGTCACCATACTAAACAAGTTGGGAACCTTGGGTGCTGTGTGGTTTCCGGGCTGTATAGCTGTGTTCTAGCAGCATTCTCTCCTGACGTTTCGCCTGCATCTGTGCCTGGCATCCTCAGAGGATCTGATGTTGGGAAAGCAAGTGGAGTATATATACCTGTTGGAGTGTCCAGGGTGGGTGGAGAAACATTGTCTGTGAGTAACAAAGACGACAGCCAGGTCAATAGGTGAGGGCATCTGAATAGAAGTATGAGTAACAATGAAGTCTATAGCATGGGAGTAACAATGGAGATGGCAAGGTCACTGGGGGGAACACGGCCATACAGCCCGGAAACCACACAGCACCCAAGTGATTCCGGCCGTGAAAGCCTTCGACAATACAAGTTGGGAACTGTTGTTTCCCTTGCTGCAAAGGTGAAATGGCGGTGGAGATTTTGACATGTCTCAGAAGTCTCCGCCAAACCTAACTGAGGCCTGCTGTGGAGCTGGGTACCAGAACCTGGTCTTTTGGTTCTCATATACCCGTTTTCCCAGTGTGGTTTGAGTGAGTCCAGGTGAGTTAGATTGCTGTTTTTTAAATCGACATTATCCATTCACGATTTAGATGGGTTGCTACATCCATAAAAATGTATTGATTGAAAACTGAAGTAAGTCATAGCTCACACAGTAACTTTCTTAAATATTTAATGTTTGTCCTTTTTTTAAGGAAATGGCATCCTGTGTATTTTTAGGTAAAGGAAATTGTATCCTGTGTATTTTTAGATAACTTACTGCTAATGACCCTAAATAGCCTGCAGCTGCTGTAGATTTTTGTGGGGATGTAGTGACTAAAATCCACATTAGTAGGTGTATCGATCTCCTCTGTAATGTAGCTGCCCAGCTCTTCCCAAAAAAGTAAACAGTGGCCAATTACCCACCAACGCTCTGGCCCGCAGTGGGACAGGAAGCGTGTCAGGGCAAGAAATCTTGCTTCCTGTTTCTGATGTGCCCAGAAAGGAGGCACTTTGGGGCAAGTAATCTTGTCCCGATGTGCTTCCTGTTTCTGGTGCTCCAAGAGAGGAGGCGCATCAGGGCTAGATTTACATGCTCCCTCTTGCTGCGCACGTTCTTCTTGCTTTCCTTGCGTGAAGCAAGAGCACTTCTGGCCTGAATTTTCATACCAGAGGGAGGCAAGGCCTGGGAACACTGGCAGTGTCAACCAGGTTATGTCAAGTCCATCTTTTTCACCCAGCTTCTGCCTGTGTAACCTCTATCTGTGGGTTCTGTGGGACAGAACTTGGAATGAGTTTGCAACAACAAATTTTAAAAACAAAATGGTTTACTTTCTTAACATAGAACATAGAACATCAACATTTAACATCAGACTTCAAGGTCCTGTTCAGGTTGCATTTTTCAAGTCCTTATATTTACAGTCTACTGATACTGCCAAGTCCAATTCTTCTTTGCAAGTGGGTTGGCTCCTGAAGACTCCAAGGGCTTGATGGACAGGATTCAACATGATGAAGGTTTCCAGGAGAACTCTCACCCATTACAACCACAAAAAGAACCCCTGAAACAATAAACTCCAACATTTACAACATAGCAAAAAATAAACAACTACCTTCCCAGTACTTCCCAACAACATTGCAGTTACCTTAACAAGGTGTTAAGGGCTTATACAAATCAAGGTCCGAGTCTGGTAGCCTTGTCTCCTCCAAACTACATGAGCTCTGCAGTCTCCTCCTGCTTTGGGTCTCCACCCCTTTCTGGGTCAACCCATTCTGAACATGGGGGTTACACCTGCATGGAGTCTTCTTCATCCCCCACCCCCCCAAATCTTCCACAAACTATTGTGTAGTTAAGCAAATTAACCTGCCCTCCATAGTTTATTTGTTGTTTACACTTGTATCCCGTCCTCCCTCGACATAGCAGGGCTCAGGGCAACTCACAGAGACAATTATAATGCAACACAATTTAAAACCGTCAAGCCCCACAACTATACACATACTTAATTTCCTCTAAAACAACACGCTGGAACTTAAATAAAAACCAGCAGATGTACTTTCAGTAGGTTTCTGCGTCTGTTTCCAGTTGGAGAACTTGTGTTTCAGGATGGCACAATTTGGAATCCTTTAGTGTAGAATTACAGAGTCCCCTTTTTGATATCTGAAAAGGTTAGACTGTCTTTTGGTGCTCAGAGAACGTTCGTTTGTCCTTTCTGAAGTGCCTTATTTTTAGTGGCGCGTCAGCAGATTCCAGGAACTTGCAGTGGAGTTTTTAAATAGGGACATTTGTTTATTTTTTCCCCCTTTTCATTTAAAAGCGGAAGCATTTTCCGTGCCTCCTTATCGATCCTTTTCTCGCTTTGCACCACTGTTAACTTCCATGGAAACTTTATCATCGTGACAAGGCGCTTCTGCTGATTTCAGAGCCGCTGCGCCCAGGCGCCTTGCGCGGGGCTTAATTGGGGTGGTGGTGGTGTTGTTCAATCCACCCACACCTGCCCCAGAATTGTCCCAGGCTGTTTTCAAAAAGTTGCTGACAAGTCTGGGCTGGCGGAGACTTCTGAGACGTGTCAAAATCTCCACAGCCGTTCCATCTTTTGAGCGAGGTTAGGGAAGCTGAACCTGCGGAGTCCGCACCTTTGCTGCCTGGCGGGACCTCTTAATGCAACAATAAGCACAGTATCATTAGGAAGTTAGAGCTCAGTGTGCAGAAATGAGAGGGATGGGGTCAGGAGGAAAGGGCCTCGTTTTGCAAGGTGTCGAATTGCTTTTGCGTTCTGTTGAAGCTGAGGTTGGAGGC
This sequence comes from Sphaerodactylus townsendi, assembly GCF_021028975.2. NCBI lineage: Eukaryota > Metazoa > Chordata > Lepidosauria > Squamata > Sphaerodactylidae > Sphaerodactylus > Sphaerodactylus townsendi. Next base: position 12,973,489 of record NC_059431.1, on the reverse strand, counting down.
AGAGGTTTTTTTGGGGTGGGGAGGAGAATTGAGTTCTGTTGGCAAGAAAGGTCGGCTGCTCTCAGTTCATATCTTCCTTGCACTTTTAATTCCAGGTAAAGAGACTTTTGCAGGTTTGTAGATTGGTTCAAAACCCTGCAGATCATTGTATTGTCGAAGGCTTTCACGGCCGGAATCACTGGGGTGCTGTGTGGTTTCCAGGCTGTATGGCCGTGTTCTAGCAGCTGGGTGAAACGTCAAGGAGAGAATGCTGCTAGAACACGGCCATACAGCCTGGAAACCACACAGCACCTGCAGATCATGTTTCTCTGAAGGCGAAAGTGGGACCAAAGAAGTCATGTACTTTGTGACCGTATGTTTGTGTGCGCAGATGCCGCGGCAAACAGTGCCCCCCTTTATCAGACTTTTAAAAAAATGTCTCCCTCCTGAACAGTGCTAGATGGTTATTCGTTTTAGGAGTGATGAACCTGTTTAACATATATTATTTAGGACATTTATATGTCATTTTTTTTCTGCATCCTGCCTGCTGCAAGCAATATGTGAAAGCCAGAGTGCGTGTATGCACTTTACTCTGTGGAGTACGTGAATGCACTTTACCCTGTGGTAATGCCTCATATAGTGCATAGTTAAACTGTGGAACTCTCTGACACATGATGCGGTGGTGGCTGCCAACAGGGAGGGCTTTAAATGGGAAGTGGACAGATTCAGGGAGAACGAGGCTATCAGTGGCTGCTAGTCAAAATGGCTACTGGGCAATATGCCTCTTTGAATCAGTTGCTGGAGAGTCGGCAAAGGAAGGTGCTGCTACAGTCACCCTGCGGGTGGACTTCTTAAAACCATCTGGTCATCCAGGAGGCAATTTCAGGACCTCCGTGCCCTGTTGTTGGAACTCCAGAGGAACTGGCTGGCTGCTGTGTGAACAGAATGCTGGACTAGATAAGTCTTCGGTCTGATCCAGCAGGGCTGTTCTTATAAGTGACCAAAGAAAAGAACAAAGTGGCGTTTGGTGCAGGCAGGGAGGCGTCAAAGGAGCAGAAATCCAGTCCTGCATAACGTAATTGCCATTTAATTGCATAACATGATTGCCACTTAATTGCTAGCAAATAATTGGAATTTCCAGGTTGGCGGAAAAAAACTGTTGTACTCCTATCCCATAAAGCATGCAATGCTTGGCTTCTTTAAATGTCCCCACGTGGTGTCTGAGAAAACAAACACATTCTTTTTCCCCCTGCTCTGTTTCTCAGAGCACATCCCATCCACTTCGGGCTCCAGGGATGCTATTTCTGGACACAGGAGACACTGCCTTGCCCCGCTCCCTGCCGGATCACATACCTAGCATGCATGTGTCTGAAGATGGTGATCTTTCTTTTCCGCCTTCTTACACCGAGCGTGGAAGTAGGGCACTCAGGGCAGGGGGTCTGCGTGCCAGAGAGGTGTCTGGGGACCTGTTAAGCCAATCAGATGGGTTAGTCCAATACACAAGAGAGAAAAGAGGCATCTTTGTATTGCTTGTAACTGGCTCCAAACATACAAGAGAGAGCTGGCATGGTGTAGTGGTTAAGAGCAGCACACTCTAATCTGGAAAACTGGGTTTGATTCCCCACTCCTCCACATGAAGCCTGCTGGGTGACCTTTTGCTGGTCACAGTTCTCTCAGAACTCTCGGAGCCCACACAGCCACAGCAAATCATGTCTGAACGCCTCTTACCTTGAAAACTCCACAGGGTCACCATAAGTTGTCTGTGACTTGACAGCACTTTCTGCCACCACCAAACCTATAGGCCGTGTGTGTCAGCGACCAGTTCTTAGGAACTTGCTATTTGGATTTAGCCTGGATATAACTTACCTTTTTGCTTATGTCCCAGCATACTTTGTAGTAAAAATTAATGGCGGCTATCCTATCCAATCAGAACTTTTTAATTAGGATCTGCCCCTAACTTTCCTGAAAGACCGCTTGAAGGGAATGAAGAAGAAGAAGGAGGAGGAGGAGGAGGAAGAAGAGTAGTAGTAATAGTAGTAGTAGTAGTAGTAATTTGGATTTATATCCCCCTTTCTCTCCTGTAGGAGATTCAAAGGGTCTTACAATCTCCTTGCCCTTCCCCCCTCACAACAAACACCCTGTGAGGTGGGTGGAGCCGAGAGAGCTCCGAGAAGCTGTGACTAGCCCAAGGTCACCCAGCTGGCGTGCATGGGAGTGCACAGGCTAATCTGAATTCCCCAGATAAGCCTCCACATCTCAGGTGGCAGAGCTGGGAATCAAACCCGGTTCCTCCAGATTAGAATGCACCTGCTCTTAACAACTAAGCCAACACCCACCGTCTCCAAACCTGCCTTTCCAGAAGAAGAAGAAGAGTTTGGATTTATATCTCACCTTTCTCTCCTGTAAGGAGACTCCAGGTGGCTTACAAGCTCCTTTCCCTTCCTCTCCCCACAACAGACACCTTGTGAGGCAGGTGGGGTGAGAGAGTTCAGAGGGAACTGTGACTAGCCCAAGGTCACTCAGCAACAATGTAGGAATTCGGAAACACATATCTGTTATCCAGATAAGCTTCTGCCACTCAGGTGGAGGAGTGGGGAATCAAACCCGGTTCTCCAGATTAGAATCCACCTGCTCTTAGCCACTACACCACGCTGGCTCTCAGTTGTTCATTCCCATACTTGGCATTCTCCTGCAGGAGAGATTTTGTGTGCCGTGTCTGACCACACGCAATGGAGCTTTCCTAATTTCGCCATGTCGCATTTCAGGGAAATAGTACGTCTCCCCTGCTTACCATTCACTTATGGTCAAGTTACAAGAAAAACACGATGAAAAGACAAGATGTTTTTCTCACTGGGCTTGAAGGAGAAGCTGTGATTGACAGTCTCCTGCCACGGCATTTGGGAACTGTTTCCTTGAGTGCGGTTCTGATGGAACACGAGCGCCTCTGAGCTCCCGGCGGCCTGATCTGAAGGACTCTGATGTTTCTTGTTACGTGGTAATGGCCATCCTGGAAGTTACACTGTACGGTGCTCTTCAGAGAGGGACTCTCCTACTGTAGAATCAAGAAGTATTTTCCCCCTTTCAGTCTTGTGGCAGCCTGAGAAAGCATCTTTTGACGTTTGAAGTCGAGCTTGCGACTCCAGCCCTGTGAGGTGGGCTGGTAGAGATTCAAAACCAATTTTTTTTGGTTTCCGAACTACTGATTTTGTAATGGTTAGTTTTTCTGTAAAACCCCCGGCTAGCCTGATGTGGTTCTTTCACTGGCGAAAGAGCCAGTAGGCTAGAGAAAGTTTCCGTGGTCTGGAGCAGGGGTCAGCAACCTTTACCACCCAAAGAGCCATTTGGACCCGTTTTCCGTGGCCCTGAAGATCTACTGAGCTGGAGAGGTGGCTCCACATGGAGCCGCCTCCGGTTTGGCCCCTCCACTCACTTTTCCTTCCAGCGCTGGGAGGCGGAGGCGCCAGGCAGGGAAACCCCCTCTGCCGTGGGGCAGAGGGGGGATGGCGGCTGCAGGGATGTTAGAGGGGGGATGACAACTGCTCTGGAGGGACACACCCACGCTACCCTCCGACCTCGAGGGGTTGGAGGGCAGTGTGGGCGTTTCCCTCCAGCCCTCCAGAGAAGTGCTGGAAGGAGAGGTGAGTGGAGGGGACGCGAAAAGCGCCGCCCTCACACATGGAGCTGCGTCCGGTTCAGCCCCTCCACTCACCTTTCCTTCCACCGCTGCTCTGGAGGACTGGAGGGACACACCCATGCTACCCTCCGACCTCCACAGTATAAGACTGAAAGAGCCACAGTATAAGGCTAAAAGAGCCGCATGAGGCTCCAGAGCCGTGGGTTGCAGACCCCTGGAGGAATTCACTCCAGTCAGAAGCAGGATACATGCCACCGATTTCTGATGTTTCAGGATAGTTCCTCATGCCCATCATGGGGCCATTTTGAAGTAATTGAAACATGCTGCAACAGCTTGGCCCTGATGGAACTCGCAGCATGGTGGACTGAAGCCCTTGTGTTTCCCCGCTCCTTTCCCATCCTATTGAGCGTCAAAATGATTGCACACACGCACACACAGCCACCGTTGTGGCCCTTGGAAACTTGTATGTAGGGTGGGGGGAGCGCTATATTGCAGGCCTTGCGGCGTTTTAAAATGGAGACGGTGGGGTCCTCGTGGGAGTCACGGGGTGTCTCACTTGGCCCATGGCCGTGCTTACCTCACAGGGCTACTGTGAAGATAAAATGGCGGGAAGGAGGAAGGCTGGGATAAAAACGAATAAGTGCCATTCTAATTTAAATCCATGCAGGACAACTTACACCACATTTGTTTGTTTGTTTACTTATTTACTAATTAATTAATTAATTGATTGGCAAAGACTGTACTATCTGAGACTTTTAAGGAAACAACAGCTGAATGGAAAACTCCTGGTGTCCTTTTACCGCTGTGCTATAGAGAGTGTCTTAACCTACTGCATCTGTGTATGGTTCTCCAGTCGCACAGTGGCAGATAGGAAGGCGCTCCAAAGGGTGATCACTACTGCACAGAGGATTATCGGCCGCCCTCTCCCCCCCCCTTGGAAGAACTCTATAATTCCCGAAGCCTAAAGAAAGCCCAAAATATTCTGAGAGACGCTTCTCATCCAGCACACTCTCTTTTTGAACTGTGACCATCCGGCAGACGATACAGGTCTATCAAAACTAGGACAAAGAGGCTTAGAGACAGCTTCTACTCTAGAGCTGTGGCTATGCTGAACTCCGCGGCTTTGTGTTGATGTGTTTGGGGCTGTGTAGGGATGGGTGGAGGAAGGGGAAAGTGAGGATGGCGTATGAGTCTGAAATTGTGTGCATCGAGGAATGCTGCTGTGAATTTCGTTGTGCGTGCACAATGACAATAAAATGCTTATGCTTATGATTAATTAATTAATTATTGGATTTATATCCCGCCTTATCCCCACAGTGGTGCTTGAACACTGAGTTCAGCTTTGGCTGGCCAAGCTTCTTGGACATATTTGCACAAAAACCCTTTCATATTTTTATAAATGGTGAGTGCTACCTGCACACAATCACCTTACGATTCTAGGGATGATATTGAAAGTTTTGCAGAATAAAGGGATTTTTTCCCCCTTCAGCCTATAGTATATGTGTTGTTTTCATTGCATAAATGCGGCATTGGGGTGTGGGTTTTTATGTATTTTTTTTTAGGTTTTGCTTTTTAATCCATCAGTTTTAGCCTTGAGCGCTCCCCTCCATTTGAAAGCTGGTGGAGATGGACTAGCTGTCTAATCCGGTGTGACACGTCCTTTGTGTGCTGGGTATTTCAGAAGCTCTGGGCTGACCCAAATTGCTCTGTTCAGACTTCTGGCCCACATGAGGCTGGATCGTGCTGTGCCTCGCGTGGCACAGTTCAGAAAGGGAAAAAGGGAACGCACGGAGAACCCTGCGATGGTTTGTTATGTTCCTGCAATGGAGGGGAAAACAGAAGCAACTAAGCACGCGGCATAAATGCAATAGGTGGAAAAAAAACTATTTGGTAATAGCTGGGTTCTGTTTTGCATGGGTGGGGTTGATGCAAACATAACTTGATCGTCGGCTGGAAGTCAATATTGCATAAATTCATCATTGAATCTATTTCAAGGGGTAGTGATGCTGGTCTGAAGTAGGATAGCTATATTGGAGCAATGCTAGAAGAAGGAGGAGGAGGAGGAGGAGGAGGAGGAGGAGGAGGAGTTTGGATTTATATCCTCCCTTTCTCTCCTGCAGGAGACTCAAAGGGGCTTACAATCTCCTTGCCCTTCCTCCCTCACAACAAACACCCTGTGAGGTAGGTGGGGCTGAGAGAGCTCCCAGAAGCTGTGACTAGCCCAAGGTCACCCAGCTGGCATGTGTGGGAGTGTACAGGCTAATCTGAATTCCCCAGATAAGCCTCCACAGCTCAGGCGGCAGAGCTGGGAATCAAACCCGGTTCCTCCAGATTAGATGCATGAGCTCTTAACCTCCTACGCCACTGCTGCTCCTACGCCACTGCTGCTTGAGGGCAGATATAAAAAAATTCCGTATATCGACAGGCTTTGTCCATGTGAAATGAGGGAAATAGAGACCCTGACACATATTTTTTTACGATGCCCCACTCACAAAGAAATGAGGGCAAAACTGTTTGACTCTCGTCCAACATCAATTTTTCTTGGCCCTGCGGATTGTGCCGTGGAAAGACTATTAGAAGATGCCAATCCGAATATAACCAGAGAGGTGGCAAAATTTAGCGCTTTATGTGGTTAAAAGGCGTGGACAAGTAGGGCAATAAAAATAGGAACTCTGGATCAATGATTTTATCTTTCATTCAAATTTTATTCTAGTTTTTAACTTGAACTTATGTTATGGTTTGGACAAACAGTCTTTGGAAACTGGTTACCTCAATTGTATTTTGTTTCTGGTCTGGAAATGTACTATCTGGATTTTATATTTTATATTTGATATTTTCTGGTCTTTGACCGAAATAAAATATTGATTGATTGACTGAAGTAAGATAGCTATATTGGAGTCCAGTAGCAGAGTATTTTAAGGGCAAATGTGTTTGAAAATAAAGAAAAAGCAGAAGAAGAGTTTGAATTTATACCCTGCTTTTCTCTGCTGCGAAGAAGACTCGAGGTGGCTTACAAACTCCTTTCCCTTCCTCTCCCCACAACAGATGCCTTGTGAGGTAGGTGGGGCTGAAAGAGTTCTGAGAGAACTATGAGTAGCCCAAGGTCACCCAGTAGGCCTCATGTGGAGGAGCGGGAAAACAAATCCAGTTCACCAGATTAGAGCCTGCCGCTCACGTGGAGGAGTGGGGAATCAGACCCAGTTCTCCAGATTAGAGTCCACCTGCTAACTACTATAACCACCTGCCAACCACCCTGGCTCCTAAGCTCCCTTTGTCAGTTAGAAGCAGGAATGGAGATCTTAACTTCTTATATCACTGTCTGAAGATGAGAGGGATGTCCCACCTTCTTTCTTTGCCGTGCTCCTCCCACTGTTTTTACTTTATGTTATTTATATAGTCCGACTTCCTTACCGCCTCTCATGGTGGATTGGTAGAAAACGTGAGTTAAAGAAGTGTAGCGGAAGAAGGCGAGCCAGCGTGGTGTAGCAGCGAAAGCTTTGGCCAAGGGACTGGGAAACCCAAGTTCCAATCCCCTTGGGCCATTACAAGCACATCAACAATTATATCAAAACATTATGAGTATATTTGTTAAATTAAAATATACAGCATTGGCTAAAATGTGCAGCAATATTAGGTGGAATATACAGCAATATACCCATAAAACATAACAACCAAAATGAAAGTGGAAAGTATCATTCAGTCTCAGCCAATTGGCCATGCTGACAAGGGCTTATGGGATTTGTAGTCCATGAACATCTGGAGCATCATAGGTTGGCCACCCCTGCTGTAGGGCTTTCAAGACAGGAAAGGACCTGAGACAGCCGGTGTAGACTTTCTTCGTGGTTTCCCATATTAGTAGTAAGCAGGACCAACCTCGCTTATCTTCTGAGATCTGATGAGAATGGGCCATTTGGGCCATCCAAGTTTATTAAACCCACTAAAACGCTAAAGACCGTCATAACAAGAACCTTGTTCTACAACCGGGAAATTGCGGGCAGAGTCCAAACCTGGCTGAAGGAGTTATGGGACGGCAATCCAGAGCTGCTCTCCAGCTATGGGGAAAAAATGCACTCTTAAGGACTGCCCTCTAGCAGAGGAGGACGCTCCATTAATGAATCTGGTCTTTGCGAGAGAATCTGAAGTGTTTGCCTCCTCCTATGTGCGGAAAGCAGAAAGCAGAAATCACCCGCAAGACGAAATGTAAATATAATTGCCGTCTGTAATAGGATACGGGTGCCTGGCTCCTTATTGAAAGGGGGATTATTGAAATGACAATGGGGAAGAGGCTCTTATTCAGCTCCCCTCCAGGCTTCGTTATTTCACAGAAATGTGCTGTGGAGCCTTCGGGTATCAAATAAATAAATTAACATTTAACATGAGCATTGGCATGTCGTTTTGGAATGCAGATGAGCAGCCTTTTCATAAAGAAAATATACTAACAGGGACTGAAGCTAAATGGAAAATCTCCTGTTTGGTTGGAAAGGAATTGAAGGGGAGCAGGGTCTTTGTAACAAGGACATTGTCTGTTTGTATGTGTTGGCGGGGGGGGGGGGGGGAATCCTTTAAATTGAATTTAAAAGAAAACCTAAATGTGGAAATGGGGTTTAGAGGCCACAGACTTAAACAGCACACTTAAGATAGCTGGAGTTGGTGGACTTAAGCCACGCCAGGGGGAAGAATTAGGACTAATAAAAGGAAACTAATTAGGATTAATAAAAGGAAAGTTTTTCACGCAACGTGTGACTGGTGTTTGGAATATGCTGCCACAGGAGGGGGTGATGGCCACTAACCTGGATAGCTTTAAAAGGGGCTTGGACAGATTTATGGAGGAGAAGTCGATCTATGGCTACCAATCTTGATCCTTCTTGATCTGAGGTTGCAAATGCCTTAACAGAACAGGTGCTCGGGAGCAGCAGCAGCAGCAGCAGCAGCAGAAGGCCATTGCTTTCACCTCCTGCATGTGAGCTCCCAAAGGCATCTAGGGAGCCACTGCGAGTAGCAGAGAGCTGGACTAGATGGACTCTGGTCTGATCCAGCAAGCTCGTTCTTCTGTTCTTATGCCTAAATGTGCATATAACTGTTAGGAAAGGTTGAAGGCATCAGGGAGAGAAGAACCACCAACATGAGATAGATTGACTTGATAAATGAAAACTTGGCCCTTAATTTGCGAGACCTGAACAAGGCTGTTAACGAAAGCAGGTTTTGAAGGACATTGATTTATAGGGTCTCCATGAGTCGGAAACGCCTCGACAGCACTTAAAACACACACACACACGCAACTATACATTGGAGTGTGGCCAGAGAGTCCTAGGAATATCCCGAGCGCCAGCAATTGTAGCGATTGATTATAGGCTCCGCCGGCTGGATGGATCTGGCGGTGTTAAGCTAATCGCCATGCCACGCCGTTAAAATTAAGCACTTTTAACATGCATTGATTTCGGTGGGAAAGGAAGCGAGGACTGTGTGATGGAAATCAGTTAAAGGCAATCCTTTTTAAAAATGGCCGTGGTCACGAATGTCTTGGTGTAATGCCTACGTTAAACACTTGCACTGCAGTCACTGTGAGGGCCCATGGCTCCGTGGTAGACATCCGCTTGGCGTGCAGAACTTGCCAGGTTCAATTCCTGGCATCGCTGTCAGTCAGAGGTGTATCGGGGGGGAATGGCGCCCGGAGACAACACCTGCCCCAAGCACCCTCCTGCCCCTGCCCCCCTGTGCTCGGGGGGGGGAGCTCGGACAGGCACTACAGCGGCACCCGTCAGAGCTGCACCCGGCCTCCTTGCAGGTTTCCTCCTGCTCTTCCCAGGCCCTCGGACACAGGGGGCGGTTTCAACAGGCATCATGGGGGAGAAGGAAGGTGGGAGAAATTTGGGGGGGGGGTCCACTGTTGCACCCAGGGACATTTGACTCCCCCTATCCCCATTGCAGATATGCCTTCTGTTAGTTATGAAGGAATGTAGGAGTGCGGAAACACATCTGGTTCATCAGATAACCCTCTGCCACTCAGGTGGAGGAGTGGGGAATCAAACCCGGTTCTCCAGATTAGAATCCACCTGCTCTTAACCACTGCACAAGGCTGGCTCTTGCCTTCTGGCTTTCTCCCTCCACCCTCCTTTCTGCCTTTCCACAGCACAGCTGCTTTGGAATGTAGCCCCGTCCTCTCCTGCGTGCGTCACCTGATTCAGAAAATATTTGCCCGTTTGTGGAAGACGTACTTATCGGTGAGACGTTTTAAGGTTCTTCACTCGGGTTGCGTAACGGTCCAGTGGCAGTTTCCACCAAAGAGCCTGCAGCTTCCCAAAGGATTCTCCTTTTCCCGCAGACTGTTATGTCAGTCTCGAGGAAGAGGCATTTGAAAGGATAACGGCGCGACTTTGCTGCAGAGAAGACGAGCAGGAGTAACAGCTGCCGGCCGGCCGGGCATTTAACCAAATCCCTTTGTAACATTGGACGTAGAAGTGCTATCGGTTAAGAGCCGATGACATGACAGCTTCTGCCGTTAGATGGAAAAAGCATTTGCACATTTTCGGTGTGCGAAAGGGAAATGTGCCCATCTGGTGACCCGGCGAGTGCACTTGGAGGCTTCCTTCCAGAAACAGTGTTAAAACTGTAAAGCCAGTGTGGATACGTCGGTGCAGCCAGATGCCTTAAAAGCATATCTTGAGCTGGAAGGATCTCTGACCATTTGTACTTCAGAGGATAATCGGGGCTGATTTGCAGGAAGGGACGTCAGGTTCCCTCCCCTCCTTAATGTCTGCATCCAGTGGACACATTTGTATGTTAAGGTCAGCAGCAGTGGCGTAGTGGCTAAGAGCAGTGACTAAGAGCAGGTGCACTCTGATCTGGAGGAACCGGGTTTGATTCCCCGCTCTGCCGCCTGAGCTGTGGAGGCTTATCTGGGGAATTCAGATTAGCCTGTATACTCCCACACACGCCAGCTGGGTGACCTTGGGCTAGTCACAGCTTCTGGGAGCTCTCTCAGCCCCACCCACCTCACAGGGTGTTTGTTGTGAGGGGGGAAGGGCAAGGAGATTGTAAGCCCCTTTGAGTCTCCTATAGGAGAGAAAGGGGAGTATAAATCCAAACTCCCCCTCCTCCCCCTCCCCCTCCTCCTCCTCCTCCTCCTCCTCCTCCTCCTCCTCCTCCTCCTCCTCCTTCTTCTTCTTCTTCTTCTTCTTCTTCTTCTTCTTCTTCTTCTTCTTCTTCTTCTTCTTCTTCTTCTTCTTCTTCTTCTTCTTCTTCTTCTTCTTCTTCTTCTTCTTCTTCTTCTTCTTCTTCTTCTTCTTCTTCTTCTTCTTCTTCTTCATAATGCTGTGATTTTTTTACCACCTTGGTTTCTGTTGGATGAAAGGGACTTGACGCTGTTTCCTGCCTCAACCTACAGAGGGTTTTTTTACTAGAAAGCCAGTGACTAGAAAGGGACCTAGGAATTTGTCACCTTTACTGGTTCTATCCCTTTGATGTTTGACTGATACTCTTGGGGACTTCCTCCCTTCCTTCCGCCTTCTCCTCGACCCTCTCCATCTTACTTTCACCATGCCTAGGGAGAGGATGTGTGCCCTGCGCATCCGTCTCCATCCAGTTAGAATAGATAGTTAGTGAACCCATCTCTCCACCTTTCTATCCAGAATGGAGTTCACTAATAAATACTCTTTTTAGTAGATTAGAAACTACAAACGACTCCGACTTTCTTTATGTGTCCTAAGCTCTCTCTCCCAAGCTCACACACACGTGCGTGTCCAGGTGAGCTCCGCTGTGTTTTTAGCCTCTGTGCACTCTGCTCATTGTGCAGGGGAAAACACATGCGAGGTGTTGTTTCTCCCAACAGTTTCTAGCATACCGATAATTGCGCGAAATAGACCCCTGCCTGGGAAGAGTTCAAAAGCCAACAACTTCCCTTGATATGACGACCTGTTATTTTTTGCAAATTCAGCTTGTTTGGCACAGTGGGGAAGCTGCCCTGGGAAAGACATTTCACGGGGCTGTTAGTCACTTCGCCAACAAATGCGTGAATGGAGACCACAGTTTTCTCCATCGTTTCTTAAATGAGAGAATTGAATTCCCCAATTCTCTCACAGCCCAGACTTCTCTGGGAGATCAGCCTTCATGCGGCAGCTTGAAGAGTATAGCGCCATGGTGGCAAACCTGTGGCACTCCAGATGTTCATAAACTACAATTCCCATCAGCCCCTGCCAGCATGGCCAATTGGAGTGCCATAGGTTTGCCACCACTGGTATAGCTGGGGCTGGGGGAACGTATGGGAGGAAATGGCCCTTCAGATATGTGGGACCACACGTATCCGAGGGGCGCAACTAGACACTGCCATATCAATAGTCCATCCAGTCCAGCATAGTGTTCACACTGTGACCAACCAGTTTCCCTGGAGATCCAAGAGACCGCAGAGGACCAAGGATGGGGGTGGTCTGTTGGGCTTACAAAAGGTCCCGGGTTCAATCCCCAAAACCTCTGGCTAAAAAAGATTTGGCAGTAGGTGATGTGTAAGATTTCAGCGAGAGACCTGGAGAGCCGCTGCCAGGCCCGGTAGACAAGACTGACCGTGATAGACGGAAGACCCGGTTCGGTAAAAGGCAGTTCCTTATGTTCATGGCCCTCTCATGAACACGCTAGCTCTCATGATGGCGTGGTGTACTGGTTAAGAGCAGGTGGATTCTAATCTGGAGAACCAGGTTTAATTCCCCACTCCTCCACCTGAGTGGCAGAGGCTTATCTGGTGAACCAGATGTGTTTCCGCACTACTGCATTCCTGCCGTACAACCTGGAAAACCCACAACACACTAGTGATTCCGGCTGTGAAAGCTTTCGACCATACAGTGGAACCTTGGTTTTCGTTGGTAATCCGTCCGAAGAGAATCAATGAATACCGAAACCGATGAAAACCAGGCAAACTTTTCCATAGGAATCAATGTAAATCCAATTAATCCGTCCTAGGCACTCCAAAAAACATACCAAAACACATTTTTGGTGAATAAACATAGTGCTTAATGCTGAAAACAGTAACAAACAATAACACTAGGACCGGCTTCAGAGCCAGTGGACCAATGTCGCACCAGAAAGCTGTGCAAAGAGGTCTGTTTCTGACGCCTCTTTAAGATTATTTAAATTTAAGATTATTTAAGATTATTTAAATATTTAAATTTTGTTTTAATGTATGTTTTAACCTTGTTGTAACCCGCCCTGAGCCCTCAGGGGGAGGGCGGCATATAAAATAAATAAGAATGTTAGTAAGTCTGAAATGGGGCAAGACTTTGTCATTAAACAAGTTGCAGACACGGCCTGCAAATGCTTTGTCCGGGTGATTTTTCTCCACAAACCCCTGCAACCTTACTGCAAATCGATGAAAACCGAGGCAAATTGATGAAAACCGAGACAAAATTTTCACTGAAAAAATCGATGGAAACCGATGAAAACTGAAGGCAATGAAAACCGAGGTTCCACTGTACATTCATATCCCTCAACTGGAGATGTGTCACTGTTACCACATTATATTGTTATGATGTCCATTTATTTAAAAAAAACCTGATGGTATGGGGTCAGATGGCTGCTGATGCATGAGTCTGTGAGGGAAACTACTGGGAAATCAGCTCCGTTGCCACAATACCATATCAGCAGACCCAGGAATGTGCAAAGCCTGTCCCTTTGAGGAAAGTGCCCGTCAGGTAGCCTTGCTAAGCAACGAGGAAAAATAAATTCGCAAGGCAGCGAAATGAATGTCCTAATAAGCGTTGGCGAGTGTCGCTGTGAGTTTGAAAAAGAGATCTGGGTGGCCGTACGAAGCACGGCTTGAAACAGAAAGGCAATTAACCAAGCGTGGAATGGGTGGGGGTGGGGATAAAAATCTGCTGACGGAAGAGCCGTAAATATTGAGAAGGGAGGGGGAGGAGCCCAGAAGTAGGGGAGTTTTATCGCTGAGTCAGACAGCTTGGGAACGGTCTAACTGGGATAAGTGATGATTTATAAGGGGAGGTTGTCCGAGAGGTAAAATTCGGGAGAGTTAAGTTGTCGTTCTTCTTGCCGACTTAACTCATGTCATCTAGTGCCTTCCTTATTCTCCTTCTCGGCCTTTTTATCTTTTCCGTTTCGCTGCAGACTTTGTAAGCATTGTGTTGTCGAAGGCTTTCACGGCTGGATTCAAACTGGTTCTGGTGGGTCTTCCAGGCTGTGTGGCCGTGGCCCGGTGGATCTTGTTCCTAACGTTTCGCCACAGATGCAGATGGAACGTTAGGAACAAGATCCACCAGACCACGGCCGTGCAGCCCGGAAAACCCATTGGAACCATGTGCAAGCATTGCTCCGTTGTATCTATGACAGGGTTGGGGTGTTGTCATCATTCACGGCAGAAACTCCGCACCAGGGAAACTAGGACCATGACTGGGTAGGGTTGAGTTTGGTCGGCCAAGCAGGGAGCTGATGGGATACAGGCAGGCCAGCACCATGGAGAGAAAACCAGGTAACTTCATTGGGTTGTGTGAGAGAAGGCAGCCTATCTGAAAGGGGTTTTTTGGGCCAAATAATGTGTAGTGGTTAAGAGCATGTGCACTCTAATCTGGAGAACGGGGTTTGATTCCCCGCTCTGCCACTTGAGCTGTGGAGGCTTATCTGGTGAACTAGATTAGCTTGTGCACCCCAACACACGCCAGCTGGGTGACCTTGGGCTAGTCACAGTTCTTCAGAGCTCTCTCAGCCCTACCCACCTCACAGGGTGCTTGTTGTGTGTGTGGGGGAGGGAGGAGGGAAAGGAGATTGTAAGCCTCTTTGAGTCCAATTCTTCTTGTTCTTCTTCCTCCTCCTCATTCTCTCCCCTCACCCCAGCCATTTCAGTTTATGAATACTGTGCAGGAGGAAGACCAAAGCCCCTCCTCCTTCCCCTGCGGTTCAGTCTTAGTAGGGTCCCTGCGATGCTGCAAAAGTTAGTTTCCTTGAGGAACTTGCTGGCTTTAACCTGATTGTAAGCCTCTCTGGCAGTCGCAAGATACATGTAAGATCTAGTTCGGCTCTTGGCCTCAAACATATTGCACAAGGTACAGGTTGAACATTGACCATTAGGAGAAACTTTAATGACGTGACTGGTTGGACAGTAGAACCGATAGCTCATAGAACCATGGAGTTGGAAGAGACTGCTAGGACGATCAAGTCCAAACCCCTGCCATGCAGGAACACACAATTGAAAGCACTCTCGACAGATGGCCATCTGGCCTCTGTTCAAAAATCTCCGAAGAAGGAGACTCTACCACACTCTGAGGCAGCGTATTCCACTGTTGAACAGCCCTTAACCATCAGGAACTTCTTCCTAAAGTTTAGGTGGAATCTCTTTTCCTATACTTTGAATCCATGGCTCCTTGTCTTAGTCTCTGCAGCAGCAGAAAGCAAACTTTCTCCATCTTCAACATGAAATCCCTTCAGATATTTAAACATTGCTAACAGGCGCGGCAGTGGCGTAGGAGGTTAAGAGCTCGTGTATCTAATCTGGAGGAACCAGGTTTGATTCCCAGCTCTGCCGCCTGAGCTGTGGAGGCTTATCTGGGGAATTCAGATTAGCCTGTACACTCCCACACACGCCAGCTGGGTGACCTTGGGCTAGTCACAGCTTCTTGGAGCTCTCTCAGCCCCACCTACCTCACAGGGTGTTTGTTGTGAGGGGGGAAGGGCAGAAGGAGATTATGGCCCTTCAAGTCTGCAGTGGTGAGAGAAAGGGGGATATAAATCCAAACTCCTCCTCCTCCTCCTCCTCCTCCTCCTCCTCCTCCTCCTCCTCCTCCTCTTCTTCTTCTTCTTCTTCTTCTTCTTCTTCTTCTTCTTCTTCTTCTTCTTCTTCTTCTTCTTCTTCTTCTTCTTCTTCTTCTTCTTCTTCTTCTTCTTCTTCTTCTTCTTCTTCTTCTTCTTCTTCTTCTTCTTCTTCTTCTTCTTCTTCTTCATCCCTTAACCTTGTCTTCTCCAGACTGAACATACCTAGCTCCCTAAGCCACTCCTCATAGGGCATGGAATCCAGACCTTTTACCATTTTGGTCATCCTTCGCTGGACCTGTTCTAGCTTGTCAGCATCCTTTTTGAATTGCAGTGCTCAGAACTGGCCACCGTATGCCAGAGACTGAGAGGTGAGTCGGCTCTCCCTCAATGTAGGGGTTGAAGCAGAGACTTGAATGAAAGCAGCAGCTACCTCCACTGTGTGTGAGTGAGTGAGTGAGTGAGTGAGTGAGTGAGTGAGTGAGTGAGTGAGTGAGTGAGTGAGTGTGTGTGTGTGTGTGTGTGTGTGTGTGTGTGTGTGTGTGTGTGTGTGTGTGTGTGTGTGTGTGTGTGTGTAGTTGGTTTTGATAGAAAAGCTTTGTTGGGTCCTTGAGTGCACTGACACCTGTGTAAGATTGTCAGTGTCCCGAGCAAATCGAATCTGACATGTGAGGCATCATAATTTGGAGGCATGCCATGCCTGTTTATTGGTTTTGATTAGAGAGGGCTTGTTCTTTATCTGATGCAGAGGGAAAGAACAAGCTAAAAAAGATGACGGGATGTTGGTGTCTGAAAGATGAGTGCAGTGGAATTTGCTGATGGGGTTTTTATTGCAGTCAGTGATCTGTGTCCTACATCTCAATAATAATACACAGACTGGCATAAATCCAGAGAGCGGAAGGTCATCGCGCCTTTATGGTGCCTGGAGGGATTCCCATGACAAATTACTAGGGGTTGGTGGTTTGTGGAACTCTCCCTCATCAGAGTAGTAAACATTTAGGAGGGGTTTTTTTATTCATGGAGGTGAAAGTCTGTGGAACTGGTGTACGAATGCATGTAAAACATGGCAACCGTAGCAAGCAAGCCCTGGAAAAGTTTTCCGGCCTGTTCAAATGTATATGGAAACGCTTTGAACCCTACAGTCTTATATTGTTGTGCTTGGATCCAGGGTCTTGAAGATGCGTTGTGTTCAAAGAACGCTTTTCTCATTGATGATTCTGTCAAGGAATTTCTGAGTGTCTACTGTGGAGATACCAAGTGACGTGTAGAATCCTGGGCCACGTTCTGTGGCACAGACAATTTGTGCAGGTCATGGACAATACTTTTCAAGCCTCATCCTACTAGATCACAGGTGTGAAACTCGCAGCTCTCCAGATGTTATGGACTACAGTTCCCATCATCCCCTGCCAGCATGATGTTGGCAGGGGATGATGGGAACTGTAGTCCATAACATCTGGAGGGCCACAAGTTTGACACCTATGATGAACCAAGAATGTGCCTTAGAGTATACCCAATGCACGTGATACCGAGGATTTGGAGAGTAATCCATCTTTCAGCGATGGAAATAGGTTACTTAATGACCCCTTTTGCACGGGCCAATAAACCCGGGAGGGGGATGGGAAAAACCCGAGAGGGGGAGGAAACTTTGCATAGCTCCCACTCCTAACACAAGTCCGCCCTGTGCCGCCCCCCCACCGCAACCTGGGTTTTTCAAGAATTGCCCTTTCTGCAATTCTTTTGTTTTAATTCGAGTTGCAGCTGCACACGAGCAAACGGCTGCCCCAAGATGTGCATTACTTGGCCGCGCTTCCCTTTCCCCCCCAGTCCCTGCCTCTCTGCTTTGAAGCTACGCAGGGGCATAGAGCATGGCTGTGGAGGTCCCTGCCTGCCTAGCCCCGTAGCTACACAGCGGAGGGAGGTGAACCGGGGGGAAAAGGTGCCTCCGTGCAAAGGTGCGATGGCAACCCACATTGCCTCTGTGGGCTCCGTTTTCTGCCTGCACAGAGGGATGCGAATGCCCCGACGGCAACGTGGGTTGCTTTACCCTGACTGCAACCCGCTGTACTTCGCCTGTGCAGAAGGGGCCCATGTAAAACAATGCAATCCAACAGCCTGAGAGATCCAGCAGGCAGAGCAATGGGACCAGGACTACAAACGTTAGAAACAAGACATAAAATATCAGATGTGATCAGTGGTGGGATCCAAAAATTTTAGTAACAGGTTCCCATGGTGGTGGGATTCAAATTGTGGCGTAGCGCCAGTGGGGCTGGGTGGGGCATGGCGGGGGCGGGGGCGGGCATGACGGGAGCGGGGCATTCCTGGACAGGGCTGTGGCAAGGACGCAGCCACTGTACTGGTCCTTGGGCGGGAAACGAATGCACGCAGGCGCAGGCTGCCACGCACGCTGGTGCACCTCCTGCTAGACTTCTTCAAGTTCTGCACGCTACTGCTGAGAGGAGGGGCGTAACTAAAGCAAAAATCACGTGGCAAAATCACCAATTAGTAACCCCCTCTCGGCACACACAAATAATTAGTAACCTACTCTCGGGAACCTGTGAGAACCTGCTGGATCCCACCTCTGGACGTGATAGTCAAGCAATGCAGAAAATAGAATTACTAAAGTAGAAAACAGTGCAGCGTGCCCGGGATAATACATTCATCAAATTATCCTACTATATAAAAGCCCCAACGTGCTTCAGACGACTCCCTCAATTTTTTTAAAGAGGGGGGGATGGGAAGTCTAGTCCATGAGCATCCAGGAGGGTCAGACCTCTGCACTTCCTGGATGCTCATGCACTACACTTCCCATCAGCCCTGCTGAAGGGCGACTGTAACACTTGGTTCTTCAAGTCACGGGGGCTGCTGGGCATTGCAGTGCATTACCATTCGGAAGGCGCAGGGCTCTGATCCTTCCATATGGTAATGCACTACAATTCCCATCAGCCCCTGTGATTTAAAGAACCGAAGCTGCCAGCTCTGGCGATTTGTTTACAAACAGGAAGGGAATTTACAGTATTGCTGTCCACAACTTGATTGAACAATGTGCCTTTTCTCCCCAAGAGTGATGCTATTATTATAAGCTACATTGCTCCAGAAACATCGCTGAATGCCTGAAGGGCGAAGCCACGCGAGGCTGGCTGGAGATGCATCTACTTTCAAGAAATCTTTTCACGTTGATGACTGATTTGGAAAGATCGTTGCTCCCTGCTGCCAACAGTTTTCTTGAGCCCATTGTATTGTTTTGCAGTTGGCTTTATTGCTAGGAGATCATATATGGCACATATAGTACCATAGACTATAACATAAGAACATAAGAACTAGCCTGCTGGATCAGACCAGAGTCCATCTAGTCCAGCACTCTGCTACTTGCAGTGGCCCACCAGGTGCCTTCGGGAGCTCACAAGCAGGATGTGAAAGCAATGGCCTTCTGCTGCTGCTGCTCCTGAGCACCTGGTCTGCTAAGGCATTTGCAATCTGAGATCAAGGAGGATCAAGATTGGTAGCCATAGATCGACTTCTCCTCCATAAATCTGTCCAAGCCCTTTTAAAGCTATCCAGGTTAGTGGCCATCACCTCACCTCCTCTGTGGCAGCATATTCCAAACACCAATCACACGTAAGCGTGAAGCAAAGTGTTTCCTTTTTATTAGTCCTAATTCTTCCCCCAGCATTTTCAATGGAATGCCCTGGTTCTAGTAGACAGGAGAAAGAGAGAAAAATTTCTCTCTGTCAACATTTTCTACCCCATGCATAATTTTATAGACTTCAATCATATCCCCCCTCAGACGTCTCCTCTCCAAACTAAAGAGTCCCAAACGCTGCAGCGTCTCCTCATAAGGAAGGTGCTCCAATCCTTCAATCATCCTCGTTGCCCTTCTCTGCACTTTTTCTATCTCTTCGATATCCTTTTTGATAACCTTATTTCCTTATTTTTGATAACCTTATTTCCTTCATTAAAAACACTCTCTTGAGCAATTCTGTGTGGTGTTTGTGGAATGCCAGGAGCAGGGGGGCCTTCGTGAGTCTGCTCAGATGGGCCATTCCACGCCATGTGACCAGAATAGAGCACGCACCAGTCATGGCTCTGTGGTAGAGCAGATTCTTTTCATGCAGAGTCCCAGGTTCGATTCCTGACATTCCCAGTTAAAACATCTCTGATACCAGATGTTGGCATGGCTACTTCTGTGGAATGTTTTGCAATACTTGAATGGCAAAAGATGTAACGGCTGTCTGTTGCTAAAATAGTCAGTGGCAGAAAATGGCCATCTGGGTTTCCGGAACACTCCGCCTGGAACCTCTTAACTTTCTGTACTGTTTTACAATCCCTTCCTTTTAAAAACCGCTGGCCGTGGTGCTGAAGGATACTTCACTCTCTTTCTTTTACGAGGCAAAAGATTTTCTTCTCCTCGTTTGTAGTTGTAGGAACAGACACCAATAAAGCTGCCTTTTGCAGGAGTTTTCTTTTAAAACCCATGTTTACTAAAATGGGAGAGACACTTTTGCTATCCTGAATGGCTTTTCAGAAGATAATGCTTCTCAAAGGACTACAGAGCACTGTGAGCTATGGACCCTCCCAAAATGTGTCAAAGAGACATCTCAAGGAAACAATTGAGAGCCAGCTTAGGTAGTGGTTCAGAGCAGTAGACTCTAATCTGGTGAACCGGATTTGTTTCTCCACTCCTCCACATGAAGCCTTCTGGGTGTCCTTGGGCTACCGTAGTCACAGTTCTCTCAGAACTGTCAGCTCCATCCACCTCAAAAGTTATCCATTGTAGGGCAGGGAAGACAATTGTAAGTTGCTTTGAGACCAGTGGTGGGATCCAAAAAATTTAGTAACAGGTTCCCATGGTGGTGGGATTCAAACAGTGGCGTAGCGCCAGTGGGGCTGGGCGGGGCAAGACAGAGGTGTGGCCGGGCATTCCAGGGGCGGGGCATTAATAATTTCTCTGTTACTGTAAAAAACTCTTACTGTAAAAAAGAAGTTCCTAATTTCCAGCTGGTATCTTTCTGTCCATAATTTAAACTCATTATAGCAAGTCCTATCGTCTACTGCCAACAGAAACAACTACTTCTCCTCTAATTGACTGCCTGTCAAATACTTAATACTTTCAGATACTTAATTTTGTTTCTAGAAATCAAAAGAAGGATACTTTCCTTAAACAAGGAACTTTACCATATTACTAAAACATGTTTTTAAAACAGCCCAACAGGGAGAATGATCCCGTTTTCTACCTTCGCTAACCAGCCACATAGGAAACAACAGGACTTGATGATTTTTGGACCTAATGGAATTTCTAACGGAAAAGCAGACCCAATTAGTAACCCCCTCTCGGCACACACAAATAATTAGTAACCCACTCTCAGGAACGGGTGAGAACCTGCTGGATTCCACCTCTGTTTGAGACTCCTTAAAGGTAGAGATAAGTTAGGTATAAAAACCAACTCTTCTTCTCAAACTGGTGTGCTCCGAAAGTGGACTTTT
Organism: Sphaerodactylus townsendi; assembly: GCF_021028975.2. Classification (NCBI taxonomy): domain Eukaryota; kingdom Metazoa; phylum Chordata; class Lepidosauria; order Squamata; family Sphaerodactylidae; genus Sphaerodactylus; species Sphaerodactylus townsendi. The sequence continues at coordinate 12,952,653 of NC_059431.1, read as the reverse complement.
TTGCACATGGCTTGGATAGCACCTGAGGACAGATAGCACAGACAGGGGATTCTGCAGCAACTTTTCAGTCATAGCAGAAACTGTACTTAGCCCCAGGTGAATGTGGCAGGCTCAGAATATCCCAGGGAGCTGTCAGGTTGCATCAGGTTACACTGACTACACAGCGAAGTGCCAATCGTATGTGCCAGGGACACCCGCTGAACAAAGATGTTCCCTTTGCCGGAGCTGATAATCTGGTGGTGAGCAGAGATCTAAAATTTTGAAACCATAGGGGGGAAAAGTTGTTTTTCAGGAAGTTGTGTATGTGTAAAAATGGAAATTACAGGAAGAATCGAAATATATTAAATACTTAGTGTCCTATTATACCTAAACCAGTTTTATTTCTTCAACAACATAGAAGAGTTTGATTTATATCCCTCCTTTCTCTCCTGTAAGGAGACTCAAAGGAGCCTACAATCTCCTTCCCCCCCCCCCCCAAACAAACACCCTGTGAGGTGGGTGGGGCTGAGAGAGCTCCGAAAAGCTATGATTAGGCCAAGGTCACCCAGCTGGCATGTGTGTTGGAGTGCATAGGCTAATTTGAATTCCCCAAATAAGCCTTCACAGCTCAAGTGGCAGAGCAGGGAATCGAACCTGGTTCTCCAGATTAGAGTGCACCTACTCTTAACCACTGCTGCTCCTAAAATGTATAGTTGATAAGTTAGCATATGACGTTAACATATGAAATTGCAGTATTGGCAGTGGTGGGATTCAGTAGGTACGCACCACTTCAGCAGACCCGGTTGTTAAAATGGTGCTTGTAAACAACCAGTTGTTAAATTATTTGAATCCCACCACTGAATATTGGACATATTTATGGCATGTCAAAGTTGTAAATGCCTTTGTTTTGTACAAGTAGAATTGCAGATATACCCAGTACTTGAATTGCAGATATACCCAGCCATTGCTTTCACCTCCTGCACGTGAGCTCCCAAAGGCACCTGGTGGGCCACTGCGAGTAGCAGAGAGCTGGACTAGATGGTCTGATCCAGCAGGCTAGTTCTTATGTTCTTATGTTCTTATGTATTTGAGAATGCACGCTGATGTACCCTTGGTTACCTTAACCTACATTCCCTCATTTTCATTATCTGGTCAGGGACGGCTCCGTTTTCAGTGAAATTATCAGTTTTCTGCTGAGGCTTTGGTATAATTTCTGCCCTTCCACATTCTTATCTTTTTCCTTTTTACACCATCTGTGGGTAAATGTGTCAGAGCAATTTGAGGGAGAGCTGCAAAAGTCAACCATAAGCCATGTCAGAAGGAGAAAAATTGAGATATAACAGTTGTAAGGCAATGAGAATGTTGCATTTTCCCCTCATGCAAATGAAATATGCTTCTAGGTGCAGGAATGCATCTTGGATTTAAGAGCTATTTGTGTCTATAGCAGTGGTGGCGAACCTATGGCACGGGTGCCGGAGGTGGCACTCAGAGCCCTCTCTGTGGACACTTGAGCACAGAGTTCATAATGTGGGAAGGGGGTGGAAAATCACCCCTCCCACACACACACACATATATCTAGGCTGGCCTGGACATGATCCTTTACCTGGGAGTAAGCTTGGTTGCTGGCAATGGGGCTTACTTCTGAGTAAACCCTCCTAGGATCATGATTCACCCTTTGAAGCGTTGCACGTTTGCTTCACCAAGCTTACTCCTGAATAACATGCGCCTCAGAGCCAACCGCTTTTTCTAAACCAGGGGTAGGGAACCTGCGGCTCGAAAGCCACATGCGGCTCTTCTGCCCTTGCACTGTGGCTCCACGAGCCGAGCCGCTGGCCCCATCCTTGCCCGCCCTGCAGGCAGCAGGGCGGACGCATCCATACACTTCTCAGAATGAGCGGAGTAAAAGGTAAAAAAACCCCAATATATATAGTATTATCTTAATTTTAAATGTCAAAAATTATTTGCTGCTCCAAGTGTTTTCTTTTCCTGTGGAAAACGGGTCCAAATGGCTCTTTGAGTGTTAAAGGTTCCCTACCCCTGTTCTAAACTAAAACCTCAGTATTCAGGTTAAATTGCTGTGTTGGCACTTTGCGATAAATAAGTGGGTTGTGGGTTCCAATTTGGGCACTTGGTCTCAAAAAGGTTCGCCATCACTGGTCTGTAGCCTGCTTACCTTGTTTTTAGAAGTATTTCCCAGAGAAAACCAACAGCAGTGAATTGCCAAACACCGTCTTAAAAAGCACTGTTTTCAGCAGATGCTCTCACACTGGAAAGGATGGGACCAGATGGGCCTCTCTTGACAGGCTTTTCATAGCCATGATGCTGTTTTTGCAAAGGGAAGTTTTCTTGTGGCTGTTCATCCAACTTCAGATAATAGAGACAGACAGAGACGGACGGATGACGGAAACAACCTTATTTTTTAGGCCACCGTTTCCCAACCTGATTGTCCTGACCCAGAAATGGATCACGAAGCCTTGGGGAGTTAGCCTCAGGCCTTTGCCGGCTTATTAATTTGTGCACGTCCTCTCTTTTTCCCCCCCAAGCAGGCCACCATACCCAATAAATTTGAACTATGCCGAAAAGGGTGAGAACAGCTGCTTTAGGTGAATAGTGTTTCTGTTGAGTGTTCCATGAGGGAGAAAGGTGGCCAATAAATGATTTAAAGAAACAAATAAAAATATGGGAATCTCTAGTATCCGTTCTTTATTCCGCTTTCCCGCCAAGGTATTCCGAGCAGCTCAGTGGCTTTTTCCCTCCACTTTTGTCTTCTCAGTGACCCTGCAAGGTACTTTTAGGCTGCGTGCGGCTGACCCGAGGTCAGCAGGCTTCCATGACAGAGATTTGAGCCTGGGTCTCCCCAACACCGGTTTAATTCTACGACTGCTGCACCACATTGGTTTTTCTGTAGTTTGGCCTTTCCTCTATATATGTGTGTTTAATTCCCTTTTTTTCTTTAAAACAGTAGAGAGGCCATGCAAACTAAAGCGGAAATGAAAATTTTGAGGTAAATTTCACAGCTGACTAATTAGACTCTTTGAAGAGTACTGAGGAAAGGAGAATCTTCTCTCCGTGGTTCATTTCTCACTGGCCATTTCTCAGTGATTGAGTGTTGTCTGACTCTTAGTGGAAGGAAGAGGGTCTTAGGAAGCATCTGTGCTGTAGAGTTCCGCATGATGGCTTCTTTCCTGGGGTAACCAGAGAAACCTTTTCTCCATTTTGGTCTTGCCCTTCCTCCAGGGGTCTTAGGGGCATGCGTGGCCATTTCTTTCACATCCTGCCCGTGAGCTCCCAAAGGCACCTGGTGGGCCACTGCGAGTAGCAGAGTGCTGTACTAGATGGACTCTGGTCTGATCCAGCAGGCTCGTTCTTATGTTCTTATGCGGTTCCTCCTTCCTCCTGCTTTGCCTCACAACAACTCTGTGAGAGTGACTGGACAAGATCACCCAGCAGTCTTCATGGCTGAGTTGGAATTTGAACCCAGATCCCTCCCCCGCTTCTAGCCCAGCATTATAGCCACTGCATCACACTAGCTCTTAGAAGGACTTAGATATTGGGGAGAACCAGCGTGGTGTAGTGGTTAAGAGCAGGTGGATTTTAATATGGAGAACTGGGTATGATTCCCCACTCCTCCACCTGAGTGGCAGAGGCTTATCTGGTGAACCAGATGTGTTTCCTATGTTCCTGCTGGGTGACCTTGGCTAGTCACAGTTCTTCAGAGCTTTCTCAGCCCCACCTACCTCACAAGGTGTGGGGAGAGGAAGGGAAGGAGTTTGTAAGCCACCTTGAGTCTCCTTACAGGAGAGAAAGATGGGGTTTAAATCCAAATTCTTCCTCCTCCTCCTCCTCCTCTTCTTCTTTTGCATTCAGGTGTTGAGCACAGCCCATTCCCAAAGCAAAGGACATGGATGGAGAGAAGCTACATAGTTCACTGTGTTGTAGCAGGACCTATTTCCTCTTGACCCAGCGTGGACACAGCTGTGTGTGCTTTCTACAAACAAGAAAAGCAGACTTGTGTTCCATGATGACTCACAGCGTGTACCCAGATGAGCTGGATTCTGTGATCTGTTTGTTCACCTTATGGAAATAAATTTGTTTCCTTTTCTGATCTTAGACCGAGTGGAACGCTGAAACACCAGCCGATGGGCTGCCGCAGCCCCTCTCTTTTTCTTCAGAGATTTGCTAGAATAGTGGCTGCAAACTTTCTGTGAGCTGCCGGCACCCTGTCTTTCTAAATTTTGTAACATCCCACCTCTTCCTAAATAGAATAAATAAATTTCATGTTGTTTTAATACATGTGATGTGGCGGCCAAGAAAGCCAATGCGATTCTAGGCTGTATCGATAGTATAGTGTCTAGATCAAGAGATGTAATTGTATCTCACTAGTATGCATTGGTTAGACCTCACCTGGAATATTGTGTATAGTTCTGGGCACAGCAGTTCAAGAAGGAGATTGACAAGCTGGAACGGGTCCAGAGGAGGGCAACAGTCTGGAATCCATGCCCTACTACGAGAAGAGACTTAGGGAGCTGGGGATGTTTAGTTTGGTGAAGAGAAGGTGAAGAGGTGACATGATAGCCATGTTTAGATATTTGAAGGGATGTCAGGTTGGTGAGGGATCAAGCTTGTTTTCTGCTGCTCCAGAGGCTAGGACCAGGAGTAATGAGTTCAAGGTGCAGGAAAAGAGATTCCACCTAAACATCAGGAAAAATTTCCTGACAGTCAGGGCTGTTCGACAGTGAAGTACACTGCCTCGGAGTGTGGTGGAGTCGCCTTTTTTGGAGGTTTTTAAAGAGAGGCTGGATGGCCAATTGTCAGGAGTTCTTTGATTGTGTGTTTCTTCATTGCAGGGTGTTGGACTTGATGGCTCTTGTGGGTCTCTTGCAACTCTATGATTTTATGATTCTTCCTAAACAGAATAAATAAATTTTATGTTGGTGCAATACATGTAATAAAACAGCATAAAATAATCTCAGTTCAGCTGGGATAAGTAACATTTACACATCCCAACATAAAAACGGTCCATCACAGAATGCAATTTTGTGACCTCCGTGTTCCCGCTGTAGCCAGACGTGCTCTCGAAAATGCAGCCAGTTCCGGAGTAAAAGTGTTCCTCGAGCATCTATGGACAATGTATTGTCAAAGGCTTTCACGGCCGGAATCACTGGGGTGCTGTGTGGTTTCCGGGCTGTATGGCCGTGTTCTAGCAGCATTATCTCCTGACGTTTCACCTGCATCTGTGGCGGGCATCTTCAGAGAATCTGATATCAGATCCTCCTCTTCCTAAATAGAAGAAATAGATGACGTTTATCTGATATCAGATCCTCTGAAGATGCCAGCCACAGATGCAGGTGAAATGTCAGGAGAGAATGCTGCTAGAACACGGCCATACAGCCCGGAAACCACACAGCACCCCATCTATGGACAGTTTTTGAAAATAACCTAGAAAAGAATTTTGTAAACCCTACTGCTCCACTGAGAAAAGTTTGGAGACTTCTTGCAACTTTAGTAGCTCTTGTGGTGGAGGAAGAACCGATTATATTGTCATGTTTCGTTTCGTTTTTACGTTGAAATGAATGGACAGTTTTGAGATTATTATTTTTTTGTGAATGCCACTGTGCCCCTTGAGATAATAGATAGAGACACGGCAGTACTGCAGAATTAAAGTTTGGGAGTTCCTTGCCTTAAATATTGGTCATCTCATCCCAGCCTGTTATCCAGTTGTAAAAGCTAGTGACCTTTAAAAAAAATATCTGAAAGGTCAGCAGATTCCAAGTACTGTGCTTCTTCATTTGTGCAGAACGCTGGTACAGATATATCTCCTAGCACAGACTTGCTGTGAGTTTCATCCTGGTAAGCTACATTTCATTCCATCGGGGTTGTTCTGTGCAAGATCTTTTTCTTTCAGTAGTGGGAATACGTTCAGCTGCCATGTAGGATCAGATAATGCAGTCCTCACAGTGCTTTAAAAAAAAGTAATGCTAGTCCTTAAATTATCTTCAGGGGGTAGGTAAGGTAAATGTTCTAGCTCTTGACAACCTAGCAGGACTTCTTGGAATATCAGCAGCTGTTCTTTGTCGCATTTCAGTGATCCCTGGATGTTGAATTGCAGATAAATGAGAATTGCCGATGTTATGATACCGCTAATTCGGTTTTAATCTTCTTCCCAAATATGAGAGGGGGTGTGGACCTGAATAACCAGGGAGTTGCATTGGGAAATCCTTCCTGCCTGGGAATCGGTCTGTGATCTTCTTGTAGGGTCAATAGCCACAGCCCTTCCATTGTATTACAAGTGTTTATTAGCCACCTTTCTTGAGAGCCAGCGTGGTGTAGTGGTAAAGAGCTGGTGGATTCTAATCTGGAGAACCGGGTTTGATTCCCCACTCCTCCACCTGAGTGGCAGAGGCTTCTCTGGTGAACCAGTTTTGCTTCTGCACTCGTACATTCCTATTGGGTGACCTTGGGCTAGTCCCAGTTCTTCAGAGCTCTCTCAGCCCCACCTACCTCACATGGTGTCTGTTGTGGGGAGAGGAAGGGAAAGGAGCTTGTAAGCCACCTTGAGTCTCCTTACAGGAGAGAAAGGTGGGGCATAAATCTAAACTCCTCCTCCTTATTCTTCTTGTTCTTGTTCTTCCTCCAGTGGCACTCCAGCAGCAGTGGCGTAGTGGTTAAGAACTGGTGTACTCTAATATGGAGGAACCGGGTTTGATTCCCAGCTCTGCCGCCTGAGCTGTGGAGGCTTATGTGGGGAATTCAGATTAGCCTGTGCACTCCAACACACACCAGCTGGGTAACCTTGGGCTAGTCACAGTTCTTCTGAGCTCTCTCAGCCCCACCTACCTCACAGGGTGTTTGTTCTGAGGGCAGAAGGGAAAGGAGTTTGTAAGCCCTTTGAGTCTCCTATAGGAGAGAAAGGGAGGATATAAATCCAACTCTTCTCCTCCTCCTCCTCCTCCTCCTCCTAACTGCAGTAACATAGTTGTAGTAGTAACTCCAGTGTTTGGGGGTGTTGAGAGCAGCATACACTGCAGGATTGGCAGTGGCGAAGGAGGTTAAGAGCTCGTGTATCTAATCTGGAGGAACCGGGTTTGATTCCCAGCTCTGCCGCCTGAGCTGTGCAGGCTTATCTGGGGAATTCAGATTAGCCTGTGCACTCCCACACACGCCAGCTGGGTGACCTTGGGCTAGTCACAGCTTCTCAGAGCTCTCTCAGCCCCACCCACCTCACAGGGTGTTTGTTGTGAGGGGGGAAGGGCAAGGAGATTGTCAGCCCCTTTGAGTCTCCTGCAGGAGAGAAAGGGGGGATATAAATTCAAACTCTTCTTCTTTTTCTTCTTCTAAAACAATATGGTGGACTAGATGGACCATTGGTCTAATCCAGCAGGACTGCTCCTGTCTGTGTGTGTTGTCAAACATTAATTGCTGATGAAAATAATATATAGCTTCAGATTTTTGTTGTTAGTCTCATATGTGCTGTTCGCCAACATTATCTTGGACCATATCTGTGTCTGGCAGCCTTCAAGATGATCAATTCCTCCCAAGGATTCCTTTCAGGACCAGGAGACATACTGACATAGCCCGCCCCACCCCCATGGGTCCCAACTCATATCTGGTTAGGACTGGAATTGTCTTGGTAGTTTTCAAGTTGTGTAGACCTGCTTGAACAGTCTAGTAAGAAGAGGGAACCCAGGAACTGTGATTGGTTTGTGAATAAGGGTGACGTAAACGGAAAGGTGGAAGGAAAATTAGATTAGATTGTGCTATATAACTTAATATTACTGTTACAATAACTAGGCCTCTCAGACAGGTGAGGTGAATGGATCATGTCTGTGTGTAGCCTCGTAGCTAGGAAATGGAGCTATAGAATCATAGAGTTGGAAGAGACCCCAAGGGCCATCAAGTTCAACCCCCTGCCATGCAGGAACACACAATCAAAGCTCTCCTGACAGATGGCCTTCCAGCATCTGTTGAAAAACCTCCAGAGAAGGAGACTCCACCACTCTCTGAGGCAGTGAATTCCACTGTCGAACAGCCCTGACAGTCAGAAAGTTCTTCCTAACGTTTAGGTAGAATCTCTTTTCCTATGGATCAGAATGTTGTCTGAATCTCACCTCTGCCATGAACTCACTTAGGTGATCTCTGGCAAGCCTCTCTGTGCCAGCCTCAACATTCCCATCTACAGAATGGGTATAATAATATCAACTACAGGGTTTGTTGAGCCCTATGGGGGAGGGCGAGGTATAAATCGAATGAATGAACGAACGAACGAACGAACAAATGAACGAACGAACGAACGAACGAACATACAGGAGGGTTTTTTAGCCCTTAAAAAGTTCTCTCCAAATGATCCATATTATTAAGGGTCGGGGGTTGGGGGAGTGCAGATTTTACAAATAGAAGCTCTGCTTTGGTGGCTCTGAGTTCTAATTATTCCCTTCCAGTGTGTGCTACTGATTTGCATCCTCTTTGCCATGCTGCTAGTCATAATTAAGCGCCGTCGTTGGCTTCGTAATGAAACATTGTATTTTACTCATCTTACATAAATGTGGAGGACGCTTTATTGTTGCCTAGAGTCTAATTGTTTTTAAAAGGGGGAGTGTGCATAAATAAATCATATGCATGGATACACACACAAAAAAACCTTTGCATTACTGCATCTTTTGGCTTGGGGCAGTGCACCATTTCCGAACACTAACCTTTTAATTTTATCTAACTATTTACTCTTCTCTCAGAGCTCCCATTCATTACTGCCGTTGGCTGTGAACGGCAGCCATGCTAATGTAGGCATCCAGTTTTCAGTAGCTACAAGACCACAGAAGCTGTGCTAACGAGATGGTGTGGCCATTTCTTTGAAGGTAACAAAAGATATTAGCTTTACTGAGGGTTGGATTTGAGTAGCACCTTAGAGACTAACAAGATTTTCAGGGTATACATTTTCGAGAGGCAAACCAGAGCTTTGACTCTCAAAAGCTTGTACAGGTATCCCTTCCGCACACAACTTCCCCATCACAGTTTTGATATACTGTGGGGTCGGTGTAAGAAACTAAATGGAAATTTGGAGGGAGTTTTTGGAAGCTATAGATCAGTGGTGGCGAACCTCTGGCACTCCAGATGTTATGGACTACAATTCCCATCAGCCCCTGCCAGCATGGCCAATTGACCATGCTGGCAGGGGCTGATGGGAATTGTAGTCCATAACATCTGGAGTTCCAAAGGTTCGCCACCATGGCTATAGATGATTCATGAAGACCAGTAGACGACACAGAAAACGTTTAGCAATTCAGAAATGGTAAAAGGTCTGGAATCCATGTCCTGTGAGGAGAGACTTGGGGAGCTGGGGATGTTTAGTTTGGTGAAGAGGAGGTTAAGAGGTGACATGGTAGCCGTGTTTAGATATTTGAAGAAGAAGAAGAGAAGAGTTTTGGATTTATATCCCCCCTTTCTCTCCTGCAGGAGACTCAAAGGGGCTTACAGTCTCCTTGCCCTTCCCCCCTCACAACAAACACCTTGTGAGGTAGGTGGGGCTGAGAGAGCTCCGAGAAGCTGTGACTAGCCCAAGGTCACCCAGCTGGTGTGTGTGGGAGTGCACAGGCTAATCTGAATTCCCCAGATAAGCCTCCGCAGCTCAAGTGGCAGAGCGGGGAATCAAACCCGGTTCCTCCAGATCAGAGTGCACCTGCTCTTAGCCACTACGCCACTGCTGCTCCCTACGCTCACTGCTTGAAGGGATGCCATGTTGAAGAGGGAGCAAGCTTGTTTTCTGCTGCTCCAGAGACTAGGCCCGGAGTAATGGGTTCAAGGTGAAGGAAAAGAGATTCCACCTGAACATCAGGGAAAACTTCCTGACAGTCAGGGCTGTTCGACAGTGGAATGCACTACCTCGGAGTGTGGTGGAGTCTCCTTCTTTGGAGGTGGAGCCTGTGGAAGGCAGGGTGAGACATAATGAAGAAGAAGAGTTGGTTTTTATATCCTGCTTTTTGCTGCCTTTTAAGGAGGCACAAAATGGCTCGCAGTCGTCTTCTCTTCCCCAAGAGAGACACCTTATGAGGCAGGTGGGGCTGGGAGAGTACTGAGAGAACTGTGAGCAGACCCAGGTCACCCAGCAGGCTTCACGGGGAATCGAACCTGTTTTCCCAGATTAGAGTCCACTTCTCTTAACCACTACATCACACTGGCTCCCGAAATGCCATAGAGTCCGGCCATTTTCTCCAAGGGAACTGAACATAAGAACATAAGAAAGAGCCTGATGGATCAGAGACCAGAGTCCATCTAGTCCAGCACTCTGCTACTCGCAGTGGCCCACCAGGTGCCATTGGGAGCTCACCTGCAGGAGGTGAAAGCAAGGGCCTTCTGCTGCTGCTGCTCCCGAGCACCTGGTCTGCTAAGGCATTCGTACATCCCAGATCAAAGAGGATCAAGATTGGTAGCCGTAGATCGACTTCTCCTCCATAAATCTCTCCAAGCCCCTCTACAGATGAGTTGCAATTCCATGAGATCTCCAGGCCCAGTTGAAAGTTGGCAACCGTAGATTTTGTGTTGCAGGGGAAGGAGATAAGGGAGCAATTCTCACTCGGCTGATGGGAATCCCCTTCACCGATGGAGATTTTTCTGCAGGATGAAGGTCTGAGCTTCAAATATTGTGCATAAAACACGTTCCTCACACGTGGGATCTTAAGAGCTGGGCCTTGCTTTGCCGACAGAACCCAAGTCTTGTCGATTGTAAATGTCAAAAACCAGCCTGTGCTAGCAGCTTCAGAGGTGGGATCCAGCAGGTTCTCACCAGTTCCCGAGAGTGGGTTACTAATTATTTGTGTGTGCCGAGAGGGGGCTGCTAATTGGGTCCGCTTTCCCATCTCCACGTCCCACAACTCTATGGTTTCGTGAGGGTGGGGAGATCAGCACTCCGACATTCCCAACATGAAGAGTTGGAGGCCAAGAGAAGGTGAGAGGCGTGCTGCTAGCCAGCAAACCACCGGTAGGGGTAAGTTAGCTGGCGAGGGGCTCCATGAATCTGGCCTGGAAGTAAATTGGCAGCGTGGATAAAACAAGTCTGGAACGGTATAATAAAGTTGCATAATAAATCAGTTGAATCAAAGAAGGGAGACTTTCTTCCAACAGTGAAAGCGTGTGATGGATCAGTCAGCTTCTGAATCTTTATTATGGCATGTTTGATGGGGAGCTTCCAACTGGAGCCCTGTGTCTTGCCTTCTGGGAAAGCCCCCGGGAGACACCTGAGGATTGATGAGCTGCGTTTTCTCCCTTATCGTGTAAAGCATTAAAGGCTGACAGAGACAGATGGGGAAGGCACGACTCCTTAAATGCAGAGCAAAGTAATTAAGCACGATCCATTTAGAATCAGCAGAGGCAGATGTTCCCGGAACGAGCCCTTGTTTGTTACACCTACCTGAACTTGGAACCGCACTTGGTTTCGCCGTGAATATTTCAACCTGGTAATCGGAGACCTTGGCTCCATCCTCCGCCAAAAGGGAGACCGCGGCCAAGAAATCGGAAGGGGATTGAGGCTGGGGAGGGCGGCCGTGAAAGAGCTGGAAAAGATTCTTAAGTGCAAAGAGAGAGATTTGGTGGGGGCGGCAGGGGTGGGGGCGGAAGTCGTGCTGGGGCAGCAGAGTGGGGGCGCTAAGGGGATGATTGGGAGGGGGCGCAGAAGAGGAGACAGCAGGCAGCGCAGTGCTCCTACAGCTCCTTGCTCTTGGGGGGGGAGTGAGGGGAGGTGGCTGAACCTATCTCCCTCCCCCCCCATGCGGCCTATGGAAGTGACATTCAGGGCTACCCCTCCCTTCTCCCTCATAACACTTATAGTTGGAAGTCATTACGTGATTGACGTCCTTGTGTTGCCAACCAGATCTTGGCTGTTGTCTTCTAGCAGGGTGTCTTGCTGTCACACTTATTCCTATGGTGTGGTAGAATTCAGAGTAGTCAGAGTTCTTGCAAAGTTCACGTTAACGTCCCCTGAAGGATGCTCAGATCAGAGAATCTACTCGTAATCGCCTCGGTCAGGGACAGGGCCTTTTCAGCCTTGGCCCCAATCTAGTGGAATGCTGTGTCTAATGAGTCCAGATCTGTTGCCAGTCTGAGGCCTATAAGACAGAGATGATCCACCAGGCATATGGTTGACGTGTTAGTGGTTAGCATCTGTTTTCCAGCCAGCTTAGATATTTTAGCTGTTTCATTGCCATTGGGAGAGTTAATTATGTTGTAAGGTTCTAGCTAGCGAATTTTTTAAATCTATTGAGTGTAGATTGTTACTGTTGTACTACAAGGAGCATCAGTGGCGTAGGAGGTTAAGAGCTCATGTATCTAATCTGGACTACAAGTGACTACAAGGAGCAGCAGTGGCGTAGGAGGTTAAGAGCTCGTGTATCTGATCTGGAGGAACCAGGTTTGATTCCCAGCTCTGCCGCCTGAGCTGCGGAGGCTTATCTGGGGAATTCAGATTAGCCTGTGCACTCCCACACACGCCAGCTGGGTGACCTTGGGCTAGTCACAGCTTCTCGGAGCTCTCTCAGCCCCACCCACCTCACAGGGTGTTTGTTGTGAGGGGGGAAGGGCAAGGAGATTGTAAGCCCCTTTGAGTCTCCTGCAGGAGAGAAAGGGGGGGATATAAATCCAAACTCTTCTCTTCTTCTTCTTGTATATGATTGACTGGGAACTGCCCTGAGGCTGGAAGGGGAGGGGCAATAGAAAAACTTAATAAAATAGCGACAGAGCAAAGAATCTACAACCTCTGATGTTATCTGCCTGAGCGCAATTGGAAGATTGAGAGCATTGCTCGATACAGTTGTCCCCCTTATAGAGCGTCCCTTTATTGCCATCCCATGATTTATTCACAATATTGGCATACCATTTTTCAATCATAATCGTTCTCCAGGCGGACTGAGAGAATCCTAAGAATAATATCCATTAGCAGAGTGTTCAGTTTGAAAGTGCATTATCCAATATCAGGTAATAAAGAATACACACAGAAACTATTTATTTCAGGATCGCGAGCCCACATTTATAGTCAAGAAAGAATCTAATATCCGTCATAGGATTTTCCCGAGAAATCCATCTGGATCTTTTCTAATCTGATGTATCTTTTTTCATATATGTTCCTTTCCAAGAATAATTTCCTGTGGAGAAAGATATAGCACCGAAGAATCTTTTTTTAACGTATTATCTGAACATCTTTCAAAGCAATACTTTACTGTACACAGATTGCTTTAACCCAGGAATGTGTTTGACCTAGAATTTGAAATATGTGGATGAATTTGGAGGAAGAACTTTCATTTTCTGGCTTCACTAAAATTCTGGCTTGCTCCAAAGATTGTCTGCTTGGGCATGCATAACGATGCATTCCCTCTCATCCTTATGGCCATAAGAACGACCCTCCTGGATCAGACCAGTGGTCCATCTAGTCCAGTATCTGGTTAGTGGATGAAACAAATGTTCTGGAGGGCAAGCCATAGAGGCCAAGACTGTTGGATTGGACAGCCTTGCATGCAACAGGCACAGAATTCTGGGAGAGCTCAGCGAACATTCTAAAAGTGACAGTTGTAGACTGTAGCTCTCTGATTGAGGAAAGATGTTGTTCAGTGTTCTGTTAACTAAAGCCATGTAAAAGCCTCTGACTGAAAGTTTAATACTGTAAACTTTGCTTGTTATTGGTAACCAAATTGTAATCAAATGATGATCAGTAAATTAATTGAAATATAAGTGTGACTTTGCTAATATCTATATTTTTCTCTCAGTATAAGTAAAGCCCCTCGGGGATCGGGTGGTATAAAAGTTTAAATAATAAATAAAATAAATAAATAAAATAAATAAAGTTCTTTATGATTTCTGAGGTAAAAAGGCTGGCCTTTACCAAGATAACTGTTCTTATTTAAAGTGTCACACAAGTTTGCTTCTTTTGAATATGGAAGTTCCCTTCAGTCACCATGGCTAGTAGCCTTTGGTGGACACTTCTTCCATTAAGCTCATTTCCTGTTAAAGCCATCTCTGCTCACGTCCATCATTGCTTCTAGGGCTGTAGTATGCAGAATGTCCCAGATTCAGTCCTCAATATCTCCATTTAAAAGGACCAGGTGGAAGGTGATATGAAAAACCTCTGTCTGAGACCGAGTATTGCAGCTGCCAGTTGAGTAGATAATACGGATCTTGAGGTATAAGGCAATTTCATGCAACTGAATCCTACAATTTAATTACCCATTACAGAAAGAAGTTTTTTTCTTTTGTCTTTCCTGAGTCTACTTTGTCAGCGTTCTTGGATCCCATCCCTACCCCTCTACCTCATTCTAGTGTTAGATTTCCAATAGAGCTGATCAGATGCTTTTGGGAAAGGGGGGTTAACGTCAGCAGTGTGTCCATTGCTAGGTCTCTTGAAAATTGGAAAGAGGCAAACGATTTGCCTTTTACAGAAGGCAGAAGAAGTATGGAAGATTCTTTCCCCTTGACTGGATGGGTGGAGCGCATAGCCATGTTTTACAAAAGACGACTTTGTAAAGACGACATTCCTGCCTTCCAGCTGCTGGTACTATTAGTCTTTTGCATCCCCTATTGAACTTTTCGAGAACTACTTCCCTTAGCATCATATTGGAGCTCTTCTATTGCTGGATACTTGCTTCGGTGCCTCGGGCTGGAAAATAGTCCATCGGTCATATTGATGTCCTAGCATTCTTGCAAAAAGCCTAATGCTCTGGCCCTAATGTACCCTCACAACAATCCTGTTCCTTGACTTGCCCCGAAGACCCCCAGTGTTTCCTGAGCTGAGTGGGGCTTTGAACATTGGCCTCCCAAGATACAATACCTCAGGGGTCCCCAAGCTTTGTGAGTCTGTGGGGCACCTTTGAAATTTGGACACAGCATGGCAGGCACAACCACAAAATGGCTGCCGCAGGAAGTGAAACCAGTCACAAAATGGCGGCCATGATGACATACCTTCAGTCATATGGTGAAGATTCTTCTGTTATAATAGTGGCTGCTACCAAAGCAACCTGCACAGCCAATCAAATCTCCAGTGGCCAATAATAAGCCTTGCTGGGCAATCTGGTCAAGGCCACTTTCTAAAAGCGCTTAGCAGGTACCAGGAAAGGTTTGGTGGGTGCTGCGTTAGGGACCCTGGCAGCAGATCAAACAATCTTGCTATTAAAAAAATTGATCTATCCCAGTGATGGTGAACCTTTTTGAGACCGAGTGCCCAAACTGCAACCCAAACCCCACTTATTTATCACAAAGTGCCAACCCGGCAATTTAACCTGAATGCTGAGGTTTTAGTTTAGAAAAAACCAGTTGGCTCCCTCTTCCTCCGTCCCACAGGCTCAAGAAGGCCAGCCTGCTCTAGCCTCCAGCAAGTCCCGCGGCCACCGCTTTGTGCCTCTCTAGCATCTCTGCCTCCTCTGCACCCCCCCCCCCTCGGGCAGCATAGGCACCAGGCCCGCCAGCCAAGTCCTCCCTGCTCACCACAGTGTGCGAACGTTGAACTCAGTGGCCAAGGCCAGCCTAGATGTGTGTGTGGGGTGTGTGTGTGATTTTCCGCCCCCCACATGACGAACTTTGTGTGCGTGCCCACAGAGAGGGCTCCGAGTGCCACCTCTGGCACCCGTGCCATAGGTTCGCCATCACTGATCTATCCTGAGCTTTGGCACTGGGCAAATCTGCTGTCTTCAAGCTTCGATACGCTTGGTGGCCTGGGCTCCCTCCTCCTGAAACTGTTGTCTGGAGAGTGTTGGATGCGGGAAAGTGAGCAGATGGCTTCTCTTCACAGCAGAACCGAAAGAGGTGGGGGCATCCAGCTGCTTTCTGACTTGCGGTAAATAGAAGCAGCAGCTCGTTGTTCATTTCTGAATCATGCGCCGGCCCTACGAAGTGTCACCGTAACATCCTAGGAGGTGAAACAAAGAATCTGGTGAGGTGGAATGTCTGAACCCTGGGGACAAATTGCTCATTTGTGAGAGAGGCGGGAACAGATGTTCTCGCGCTTCTACCCCGACAGAGTTCAGCGTTGCAAGTCACCTGTATTAAGTGGCAATTAAGCAGTTTATTGGCAGGTATCCAGTCTGTTTTCTCGCTGCTTTTGTTTGTTTGTTTGTTTGTTTGTTTGTTTGACACCCCACCCTTCCAGCGTGGTGTAGTGGTTAAGAGCAGGTGCACCCTAATCTGGGGAACCGGGTTTGATTCCCCGCTCTGCCACTTGAACTGTGGAAGCTTATCTGGTCAACTAGATTAGCCTGTGCACTCCAGCATATGCCAGCTGGGTGACCTTGGGCTAGTCACAGTTTTTCAGAGCTCTCTCAGTCCTACCTACCTCACAGGGTGTTTGTTGTGAGGGGGGGAAGGGAAAAGAGTTTGTAAGCCCCTTTGAGTCTCCTTACAGGAGAGAAAAGGGGGGTATAAATCCAACTCCTCCTCTCCCCCTCCTCCCCCTCATAGTGTTAGGTCTCAGTCCTTAAGCCAATAAACCAACTTCCAATGGTTGATCAGAAGCATTTGTTGAAGGCAGTAAGGCAGTAGTCCCTAGCTTGAGAAAGCCAGTACTGGAGACCTGGCTTTTCTTTAGGCCGTTTTATCCCCGAACAGAAGAGAAAGGGGGGATATAAATCCAAACTCTTCTTCCTCCTCCACTTCTTGCTCATCATAAGTGACCAGACCAGGAGTTGGTCACCATGTGTGATACATCTTCCCTCTGTGATACATCTCTGAAGATGCCAGCCACAGATGCAGGCGAAACGTTAGGGACGAGATCCACCAGACCACGGCCACACAGCCTGGAAAGCCCACCACAACCAGACCGGGAGCTGTTGACGGTGTCAATAGACTGTCCAAAGTAATGCAGAGGGTTAAGCATGCTAATATGAATATTCTGCTATGTTTAAGGAATTTATAAGTGGATTTAAATGGCGGAGGGCAGGGACTAGGGCCCTCGCTCTGCCTAGAAATAACAGACAGGCAGAGCAGGAACACAAAGAAGCATCGTTAACCTTTGTAATTAACCTATCCATGGGCTGCAGAGTAAATTAGGCAATGGACATCTGGAAAGGTTCTCTTATGATTTGGAGATCAGATTTATTTATTTATTTATTCATTTACTATGTAATTGTTATATTACCGTTCCCTTGCGCAGACTGAGGGCGGTCTCCAACTTTCAAGTAAAACAATACATAGTAAAATAGTGCATAATAAATACACTATGAGCAATGTAAAACTTGCAATTAAAATGTAAGCTTAAAAACAGCATAGAAATTCAGTTCACTGGTTTAGCCTCGCCTACATTCAAGAACCCCTTTCTGTAACATCTAGGCCTCCCAGCGGCGCGGGGTGGGAGGGAATTGTCGCCATCTGGATTGGGTTGTTTTAATAAACTGTTTTATTGCACTTTAAACTGTGATTTTATTGGGGTGCTGTGTGGTTTCTGGGCTACCTGGCCGTGTTCTAGCAGCATTCTCTCCTGACGTTTCACCTGCATCTGTGGCTGGCATCTTCAGAGTATATGATAGTTGGAAAGGAAAGCAAGTGGAGTATATATACCTGTGAGTAAAGGTCAATAGGTGAAGGCATCTGAATAGGAATGGCCTGGCAAGTGAATAACAATTAAGTGTAGCATGTGAGTAACAAAAGAGATAGAGTTTTTCAAAACTGGCAGCCAAATTCTGTTCATTTTCATGGTTTCTTCCTTCCTGTTGAAATTGTCCATGTGCTTGTGAATTTCAATGGCTTCTCTGTGTAGTCTGACGTAGCGGTTGTCAGAGTGGTCCAGAATTTCTGCGTTTTTGAAAAACACTAGAGTCAAGACAGTGACTAATCAGCTCCACACAGGCACAGGATGACTACAGATAATCAAAGGGAACAAAGGCCAGACTACTTCTATTCAGATGCCTCACCTATTGACCTTGCTATCTCTTTTGTTACTCACATGCTACACTTCATTGCCAGCCACAGATGCAGGCGAAACGTCAGGAGAGAATGCTGCCAGAACACGGCCATACAGCCCGGAAACCACACAGCACCCCAGTGATTCCGGCCGTGAAAGCCTTCGACAATACATTGTGATTTTATTGTTTACCATTGTTGTTCACCGCCCTGAGCCTTTCGGGGAAGCCGGTTTAGAAATCTAATGAATAAATGGCATCTATAATTTAATTTGGATGGGGCTCTCGCAGAGGGAATCGATGGGGGGAAATAGGGCATGGCTAAGGAGGAAAATGGATATAGAATGGGTACAGAAAAAATTGGGGAAAGGGAAGCTAGAAAATGAGGTGGGAGAGGGAAGGGGTGAGGGAAGGGGAAAAGGAGAAGAAGAAGAGTTTGGATTTGTACCCCACCATTCTCTCCTGTTAATGAGATTCAAGGTGGCTTACAAGCTCCTCTCCCTTCCTCTCCCCACAACAGATACCTTGTGAGGTAGGTGGGGCTCCGAAGAACTGCGACTAGCCCAAGCTCACCCAGCAGGAATGTAGGAGTGGGGAAACAAATCCGGTTCACCAGATGTGGAGGAGTGGGGAATCAAACCCGGTTCTCCAGATTAGAATCCACCTGCTCTTAACCACAAAATGCTGGCCACGCTGGAAAAGAAAGAGAAGTGGGTGGTTGGCAATGATATAATTATAGCTGCCTCAACAATATCCCTGATGGAACACCTCTGTGTTGCCAGCCCTGTGGAATTTATTTATTTATTTATTTATATATTCGGTTTATAGACCGCACTCCCCCAGAGGGCTCAGGTCGGTGCATTGCACTAAATCCCACTGGGCCCTGGTTCTCCCAGATGGAGCGTTCCACCGGGTAGTTTAGTTTAATTTATTAGATTTGTATACCGCCCTTTTCCCGAAGGGCTCAGGGTGGTGAACAACAGCTGCAGGATAACATCAACAATAATCATAACATTCAATAATAACCAACAAAGTATAACATCAATAAACAGGAAGTGAATAACATGGCATGAATAAATAAATAACATGGCCCTCGTTGAGGCTAGCTGGATTTCTCTTGGTCCAGGGACCAGCAACAGATTTTCATTCACTGATCTTAGTGACCTTCAAGGGACTTATCGGGAGAGTCAGTCCTGTAAAAACATGGGCCCCGGGTCATGTAGGGCTTTAAAGGTTAGCCCCAAACCCTTAAATCTGACCTGGTACTCTACCTAGAACCAATGCAGCTAGTTGAATATGGGCACACCATGAGGCCCCCATAAGGACCCACGCTTCCGCAGGCAGCACCTGCTGGAGCTTCCGGATCAGGCTCAAGGGTAGCCCCGCATAGAGCCAGTTGCCGTGATCCAACCTAGAGGTGACCGTTGCAACGATCACAATGACTAGATCAGTCAGAGACAGTTAAGGGACCAATTGTTTCGTCTGGCGCAGATAGTAAAATACTATACGAACGTGTGTCACTTGAGCCTCCACTGATAAAGAGGCATCAAGGATCACACCCAGGCTCCTTACAGTTTGTGCAATATTCAGTTGTGGAATGTCCAAAGTCAGTAATTGGCAACTTTTTCCCACCCCCCACGGTGACCACAGCCAATCCAATGGTCTTCATTGGATTTAACTTCAGTTGGCTCTCTTCCAGCCACTCCACCGTGGGATATTTTCCCGACCCACCAAATTTCTCGCGCGTCCACCCACCTCTGCTAGCCATCTGATGACCTAGATCAGGGGTCTGCGACCTGCGGCACTCCAGAGGTTCATGGACTACAATTCCTACCAGCATGGCCAATTGAGAGCTGCAGGTTGCAGACCCCTGACCTAGATGAAGGTGGGAGAAACAGTGACTCCTCCTGCATTACCAGAAACTCCATGACTGGTCATCTGTTACTCGCCAAAGAAGAAGAAGAAGAAGAGGAGGAGGAGGAGGAGTTTGGATTTATATCCCCCCTTTCTCTCCTGCAGGAGACTCAAAGGGGCTGACAATCTCCTTGCCCTTCCCCCCTCACAACAAACACCCTGTGAGGTAGGTGGGGCTGAGAGAGCTCCCAGAAGCTGTGACTAGCCCAAGGTCACCCAGCTGGCGTTTGTGGGAGTGTACAGGCTAATCTGAATTCCCCAGATCAGCCTCCACGGCTCAGGTGGCAGAGCTGGGAATCAAACCCGGTTCCTCCAGATTAGATACACGAGCTCTTAACCTCCTACGCCACTGCTGCTCCAGGTGACCAGGCCAGGCGCTGTCGACTGTGTTAATAGCCTGTCCAAAGTAAGGCAGAGGGTTAAGCTTTCTAATATGAATATGGTATTATGCTTGATGAATCCATTAGGAGATCTGATATATTATGGGTTATGTGCACATTTGGGAAGTTAGGATTTAAATGGCGGAGCAAAAGCTACCGGGCCATGGCTACAAAGCCTAGAACACCCACAACAATCATCAGATGGATTCTTTATTCAGCAACAACATTATCTTTGTAAAGTTTCACCTGCCATTGCCTGCAAGTAATCAAACGATGAAGATGGCCCGGAGTGATCTCTGCCCAGGTGTGCCTTCTGTTTGCCCTCGCATCCATTGTTATCTTCTATTCAGCTTTCCTTTAATCTTATCTGTGCTTCATGAAGCTATAAAGTTCACTCAGCCTGTTATCTATCTTAAGATTCCCACCCACCCCCATCCCTCCGAGGCATCGTTTACTTGCCCTGTTTTGAACTGGCTGCATTTTCTTCAGACTTTCTTTACATGATGGGGTGATCCAACATTCCCAATGGCATTCTAAGGAACTTGGCATTCTTGGTCAAGTTTTGTGCTCAAGTTTTTTGTTGTTGGAGACTTCTTCTGATGTTTTGCATTGCTTTCCTAATGCATGACCATCAAAACATCTCATGCCTATTACTGAATCGGACCCTTGGGGTCCATCCAAATCTGTATTGTCTACCAATTGGCCATGCTGTCAGGGACTGATGGGAGTTGTAGTCCATAAACATCGGGAGAGCCACAGGTTGCAGACCTCTGGTCTACCTATATTGGCGGTGGCTCTTCAGGGTCTGAGGTCTTTCACTCAGTTGGCCCTGCCCTGCCAGGCTGCTCCACCAGGCGCCCCCACATGGTCTGATGGGTGGTGCCCGGGGTCTATTGATCTCCCCATGTCCCTCTGGCAGATACGCCACTGCAGGTAATTTCTTCAATGGCATTTACGTGGCTAAAACTGAGTTGGCAAAACTTACCGCAGTGCGCCCTCTCTTCTCCTTATAACGGCGGATTCATACACTGCAGGTACACGGCTCCGTGACTCGACGCCTTGATTAACAGCATTATGTGATGGGCATCTGACCGGCCGGGGACACGGACGCTCTGGCTGTCGGCTTTGGTCTGTGATGGCAGCTCAGCACATGCGAGTTGTCAGCTTAGTGCTGCAGTCAGTGAGCCATAATGGGCTCCGCACGGATGAGCATGGCTCCGCTCCCCTTTCAAAATTGAGGGAACTTGGATGCGGAAGGGGAGGATTTGCCTACAGGCGGCTGTTGGTGTTCTTTTATCCCTGCTCAGACAAACATGCAAAGCGGGCCCATGTAGGTCAGCAGTGTCCCTTCCGACTGGCTGGGGAAAGATCACCCCAGCACCTGCTACGTGAGGTCCTGTAATTAGAGATGACAGGTTTGGACCTTTGCATTTAAAGTGTGCACTCCAGACCTGAGTTCCGCTCCATCTTTTAAATGTCTTAAAGGCACAAGGTGAGAGACACACGTGCATGTCCCAGCAATGTTTAAAAGAGCTTGACACACATCCTACTTGAGAGCCAGAGAGGTGTAGTGGTTTGGAGCAGGTGGATTCTAATCTGGAGAATCGGGTTTGATTCCCCACTCCTCCACCTGAGTGGCAGAGGCTGATCTGGTGAACCAGATGTGTTTCCGCACTCCTACATTCCTGCTGGGTGACCTTGGGCTAGTCACGGTTCTTCGGAACTCTCTCAGCCCCACCTACCTCACAAGGTGTCTGTTGTGGGGAGAGGAAGGGAAAGGGACTTGTAAGCCACCTTGAGTCTCCTTACAGGAGAGGAAAGTGGGGTATAAATCCAAACTCCTCCTCCTACATAAGCAAATAGTTTGGATCAGGGTCCCCAACATGGTGCCGATGGGTGCCCGGGTGCCAGCTGACTATTTTCAGGAAGTGGGTGAGACCAGACAGGGCTTTTGCCCAGTGGAGCTTCTGATTGACAGTTAGAGATTTAATTGGCTGTGCAGATATTTTAAAAATGTTGCTTTGGCAGCAGCTGCCACCCCAGCACAAAGATCTACAGTGTTTTCCTGAAGCGAAGCTGAGGCGATCATTTTGTGGCTGACTCCGCCTCCTGCGGTAGCCATTTTTGTTGCTGCACCCACCCTGCCATTTCAGAATTCCAGAAGTGCCCACAGACCCAAAAAGGTCGGGGACCCCTCGTTTAGATGTTATTATGATGGGAGAAGTTTTGCTCAAAGATCACCTGGTGCCTGCCTGGCCAAATTGGGGTTTGGACTGTATCCAATTCCAGGATTTTCTTTGCTTGAACACCATCAAAATATAAGAGAAGAAGAATAGAAGAGTTTTGGATTTATATCCCCCCTTTCTCTCCTGTAGGAGACTCAAAGGGGCTTACAATCTCCTTGCCCTTCCCCCCTCACAACAAACACCCTGTGAGATGGGTGGGGCTGAGAGAGCTCCAAGAAGCTGTGACTAGCCCAAGGTCACCCAGCTGGCATGTGTGGGAGTGTACAGGCTAATCTGAATTCCCCAGATCAGCCTCCACAACTCAAGCAGCAGAGCTGGGAATCTAACCCGGTTCCTCCAGATCCGAGTGCACCTGATCTTAGCCACTGCTCTTAGCCACTACACCACTGCTGGTTACACGGGACGTCTTTGAGGCAGAATATAGAAGGGAATTTGCACTCAAATGCACGTTCAAGCAAAAGGAATGCTAAAGCACCATTTAAAGGTTGTGCACCAGCCCTGCTATATTTTCAATAGAATCCGAACATATGTTATGGACCAACATCATCTATGCATGACTGGATTCAGGGAGAAGAAATATCAACCTTCTTATCCCAACAATGGGGACACAATGCTTTCTTCCCAATACACACCCCTGCTCACAAACCGTTTATTTAAGATGTAAACTGAAGACTTTACACTTTACACATTATGTTTATTTAAGATGTAAACGGAAGACTTTACACATTACATTTATTTAAGATGTAAACTGAAGACTTTACACATTACATGTATTTAAGATGCAAACTGAAGACTTTAAGTACCCTTGTTTTGGAAATAACGTACCATCAGGATAATGCGTGGGGATAGACTTGTGAGTTTGAAGATGGCATTGTGTTTTCATTAGGGAATTGGGACCGACTGCCTGTCGGGAAACCGTTCCGTGGCATGCCCACCCATGCCACGGACATGCTTTAATTGAAGTAACTATTGTTCGTTCAGCAGAAATTGGAAGGTCGCCTGGTTTTTCCTTTGGCAGCCTGCTTGAGCTTTTGATATTTTTGGTAGTCTGTATTCTAACCGGAGCAGAATGTCGGGGCAGTAGCTAAAGAGTTGTTTTCTGTGAATCCCCGTTTCAGATCATAATTATAAACTTGGCCGGATTTGGAGCGCTCAGCTAGATGCCCTGCGCAAACCAAGGGGTCGGTGATTCAGACTACTCTTGCGTGTAGTTTAAGTGAGGGAAATTACTTGGCGGTGATGGTATTAGCCACGGGGGTTGTCTAAGTCTCTTTCTCACTTCATTGTTGCAGATATTGTGGATGTTACCAAGATGTGAGTGCACGGAGCTTATCTTGTGAATGTGTGCCTTAGCAGGCCTGTACTTTAGAAGAGAAAATGCAGAGGGAAAACTGACAAGCTTGTGTGCCTTGAGTGGCCAAAGAGTCAGCACGGTGTCATGGATCTTTGAGACCCGAGTTCGAATTCATACTCTGCCGTGGAAGCTCACGTGGGTGCCTTTGAGCCAGTTTCACACTAGTACCTTAACCCAGCGGTGTCAGACATGTAGCCTGGGGTCCGGATCTGGCCCCTTGAGGGGCTTAACAGGCCCGTGAACCAGCTGAGGCACCCCCTTTGCTCTCGACTCTTTGGGCAATTCCACACACGAGTAAAATAGGTTCGACCCAGTTCCCTGAGAAGGGTACTGACCTAGGTCGAAGCCATTGTTGTTCCCCACTGCAACCAGCTTGATCCCAGCTCGGAGGGCGGAATCATCCTGTGCCTCTTCGCCGCTCCGTTCCGTCTGACATACTGTTCTTATGCGGCTATGTTCCGCCTATCCCTAATACACACGTGCTATTAAAAAAAACTGCTACAGGAATGGAGGGACGGTTATGGTGTTTTTTTGATTGGCCAGCTGTACGCATGCCCGAAACACTCAGCTGTGATTGGCTGAATGGGGGACTCCTGGCACCAGAGATTCCGCACTTTACTGGAATCGAGCTGAGTTCGAGCGTGGTTCCCTGAAAAAGTAGTCGTTCCCAACTGGAATTGGAAATTTGACTGTTACACGGGGCGAAGCTGGTACAAAACTACGTCGATCTCAGTGGTTGTGCGGAGCACTTAGGTCAAACGCAGCTCGAACTTAGATCAATAATGCAAGTGTGGAATCGACCTTTGACTCTTGGAGTGAGGGGAGGGAAGGAATTTCCTTTCCCATATTCCCCCTATAAAATCCTGTGTACCCTACTGAGCTGCAGAATGCAACTTATACTGCTGTTATATGGAATGCTACACAAGAGCAATTTATCATCCAAAACTGAAACCTTTTACTACCACCGGGAGACAGTGGGATGTCCGCGCTCTGATTTGTGTTTGCCATTTTTGGGCAAAATAATGGGATGTGGAGTCTATGGAGCCCTCTTCTTCCTCCATAAGTTAAGGGAGCCTTCCGGGAGGGGACTCCTTATGCAGCTGGTCTTTAGGCTTCTTGCTATTACTGCCAAAGTTGTTTCATGATTTGTTTTGGCGAATTGGGTTTGCATTGTGGAGCACGCTTACTTACTGCCTCTGGGAGCTGAAGTTCTATTGTAATTTCTGAACCATTAAGATCCCAGCTCTGAAGTATTTTGCCTGCAGCAAAGAGATGAACAGCTGGGAACGTTGGCTGCAGCGTTCTCTTTTGCACCTCGGTTTTTCATTAAGGTCTGGAGTCCTTGTGCCAGGAGCGCCGTGTAGGGCCCCTTCCGCATGTGCAGAATCGTGCACTTTCGATCCACTTTCACAACTGTTTGCAAAGTTCATTGAAAGTGGATTGAAAGTGCATGATTCTGCATGTGCGGAACGGGCCTTGCTCAAGCTTTTAAGGTCTAATGAAAGTCGGGGGACAGCCCACAAGTAGGGGCAGCTCAGAATAGGCTGAGATTCTTTATGAACCAAGCCCACATGCAAAGGGATTTTTGGCCCCGTGTCATAAATCAGCTGAGCATCACCCAAATGGGATGGGGGCTATTTCCAATCTCCTCCCATCCCCCAAACTCAACAAAATTCCTAATGTCTAAAAGACATTCTCTTCGGCTGCTACTGTATTGTAAAACCTCAACACTTCAAAACATGGTTGTCCTAAACCGGGGTACCCAACATGGTGCCCATGGGCTGTTAATGATAGAAACATTTTTGATCATTAATTCATTTTTAATTTTTTTTAACTTTCATTCCATTACAATATTACACAAATCATTCAACTTATCAAAAAATATTTGCAATACACAATTCAAAATATGCTCCATATATAAGAATTGGTATAAAATGAACTGACTTCCAGCTAGAAATTACCTAATCCTTATTTATCAATAGATGCTGACAAAAAAAAGAATCAACTCTTTTCCTGCATTAATTATTATTATTATTATTATTATTGTTGTTGTTGTTGTTGTTGTTGTTGTTGTTATTATTATTATTATACACATAACAACACAACACAAGTGTCTGGAATTCATCTCTGAATATCGAGTCCTTCCCAAGGACCTAGGATATTAGAGGTATTTGCGTAGAATGTGTGCAGTTCCTAGAAGTGCTGCTTTCTGCAGCATGTGGACTGATGTTCTGTCCAAGTTTAGGCTTTCCAGATGTTTTTCAAGATTTATTATTATTATTATTATTATTATTATTATTATTATTATTATTATTATTATTATTAATTAGATTTAATATACCGCCCTATCCCAGCTGGGCTCAGGGCGGTGAACAGTATAAAACATCATAAAACAACAATTTAAAATAGTTTCATACTAAAATAATAGCCCACAACCCCACATATAAACCCCAAAAACAACCCCCCTCAGAGAAGAAGAACAATGGGTCTCAGTGGTGTTAAGGACCCTTATAGGCAGAGGGGTGGGGGTGGGGGTAGGGGTTAAAAATGATTAAAAAGAAATAAGCAACTGCATATACCCCTGTATCAGTCTCTATTAATACCAAAATTCTTCAATTCTAACATTGTATTCCTGACAACAGAAACTTATATTCTTCTTTCTCCTTAAGAAAGTTCACCAATAGTTCCCAATCCTCTGCAAATTTATCAAGATTATGATATTTAATTATCACTGTTAATTTATCTATGACTGCATACTCTACCAGTTTATGGAGCCAGTCTTCAATTCACACCAGGGGAATGGATCCCTATTTTTATTTTTTCCTCCCTTTTAGTGTCCTTCTCTCAAGATGAGTCACAGGGATCCAGTCAGGGATCACAACGCAAACGAGATGACATCATAAAGTGATATCACAGATCACTTTTTTATGGGCGGAAAGAGAACCTTGCAAATCAGTGAACTTTTTGTTTGGAAGGAAGAATAGAACGGGAGGTCGTTGTGACTCTACAGAAGCCTTATAGCACAGGTGTCAAACTTGCGGCCCTCCAGATGTTATGGACTACAGTTCCCATCATCCCCTGCCAGCATCATGCTGGCAGGGGGTGATGGGAATTGTAGTCCATACCCCCCCCCCCCCCCCCGACCCCCCCCACCCCCCCCCCCCCCCCGCCCCAGGGCCCCCTCTACCCCCCGCCCCCCCCCCCCCCACCCCCAGGGCGAGCCCCCCCCCCCCCACCCCCCCCCCCCCCCACCCCCCCCCCCCCCCACCCCCCCCCCCCCCCACCCCCCCCCCCCCCCACCCCCCCCCCCCCCCACCCCCCCCCCCCCCCACCCCCCCCCCCCCCCACCCCCCCCCCCCCCCACCCCCCCCCCCCCCCACCCCCCCCCCCCCCCACCCCCCCCCCCCCCCACCCCCCCCCCCCCCCACCCCCCCCCCCCCCCACCCCCCCCCCCCCCCACCCCCCCCCCCCCCCACCCCCCCCCCCCCCCACCCCCCCCCCCCCCCACCCCCCCCCCCCCCCACCCCCCCCCCCCCCCACCCCCCCCCCCCCCCACCCCCCCCCCCCCCCACCCCCCCCCCCCCCCACCCCCCCCCCCCCCCACCCCCCCCCCCCCCCACCCCCCCCCCCCCCCACCCCCCCCCCCCCCCACCCCCCCCCCCCCCCACCCCCCCCCCCCCCCACCCCCCCCCCCCCCCACCCCCCCCCCCCCCCACCCCCCCCCCCCCCCACCCCCCCCCCCCCCCACCCCCCCCCCCCCCCACCCCCCCCCCCCCCCACCCCCCCCCCCCCCCACCCCCCCCCCCCCCCACCCCCCCCCCCCCCCACCCCCCCCCCCCCCCACCCCCCCCCCCCCCCACCCCCCCCCCCCCCCACCCCCCCCCCCCCCCACCCCCCCCCCCCCCCACCCCCCCCCCCCCCCACCCCCCCCCCCCCCCACCCCCCCCCCCCCCCACCCCCCCCCCCCCCCACCCCCCCCCCCCCCCACCCCCCCCCCCCCCCACCCCCCCCCCCCCCCACCCCCCCCCCCCCCCACCCCCCCCCCCCCCCACCCCCCCCCCCCCCCACCCCCCCCCCCCCCCACCCCCCCCCCCCCCCACCCCCCCCCCCCCCCACCCCCCCCCCCCCCCACCCCCCCCCCCCCCCACCCCCCCCCCCCCCCACCCCCCCCCCCCCCCACCCCCCCCCCCCCCCACCCCCCCCCCCCCCCACCCCCCCCCCCCCCCACCCCCCCCCCCCCCCACCCCCCCCCCCCCCCACCCCCCCCCCCCCCCACCCCCCCCCCCCCCCACCCCCCCCCCCCCCCACCCCCCCCCCCCCCCACCCCCCCCCCCCCCCACCCCCCCCCCCCCCCACCCCCCCCCCCCCCCACCCCCCCCCCCCCCCACCCCCCCCCCCCCCCACCCCCCCCCCCCCCCACCCCCCCCCCCCCCCACCCCCCCCCCCCCCCACCCCCCCCCCCCCCCACCCCCCCCCCCCCCCACCCCCCCCCCCCCCCACCCCCCCCCCCCCCCACCCCCCCCCCCCCCCACCCCCCCCCCCCCCCACCCCCCCCCCCCCCCACCCCCCCCCCCCCCCACCCCCCCCCCCCCCCACCCCCCCCCCCCCCCACCCCCCCCCCCCCCCACCCCCCCCCCCCCCCACCCCCCCCCCCCCCCACCCCCCCCCCCCCCCACCCCCCCCCCCCCCCACCCCCCCCCCCCCCCACCCCCCCCCCCCCCCACCCCCCCCCCCCCCCACCCCCCCCCCCCCCCACCCCCCCCCCCCCCCACCCCCCCCCCCCCCCACCCCCCCCCCCCCCCACCCCCCCCCCCCCCCACCCCCCCCCCCCCCCACCCCCCCCCCCCCCCACCCCCCCCCCCCCCCACCCCCCCCCCCCCCCACCCCCCCCCCCCCCCACCCCCCCCCCCCCCCACCCCCCCCCCCCCCCACCCCCCCCCCCCCCCACCCCCCCCCCCCCCCACCCCCCCCCCCCCCCACCCCCCCCCCCCCCCACCCCCCCCCCCCCCCACCCCCCCCCCCCCCCACCCCCCCCCCCCCCCACCCCCCCCCCCCCCCACCCCCCCCCCCCCCCACCCCCCCCCCCCCCCACCCCCCCCCCCCCCCACCCCCCCCCCCCCCCACCCCCCCCCCCCCCCACCCCCCCCCCCCCCCACCCCCCCCCCCCCCCACCCCCCCCCCCCCCCACCCCCCCCCCCCCCCACCCCCCCCCCCCCCCACCCCCCCCCCCCCCCACCCCCCCCCCCCCCCACCCCCCCCCCCCCCCACCCCCCCCCCCCCCCACCCCCCCCCCCCCCCACCCCCCCCCCCCCCCACCCCCCCCCCCCCCCACCCCCCCCCCCCCCCACCCCCCCCCCCCCCCACCCCCCCCCCCCCCCACCCCCCCCCCCCCCCACCCCCCCCCCCCCCCACCCCCCCCCCCCCCCACCCCCCCCCCCCCCCACCCCCCCCCCCCCCCACCCCCCCCCCCCCCCACCCCCCCCCCCCCCCACCCCCCCCCCCCCCCACCCCCCCCCCCCCCCACCCCCCCCCCCCCCCACCCCCCCCCCCCCCCACCCCCCCCCCCCCCCACCCCCCCCCCCCCCCACCCCCCCCCCCCCCCACCCCCCCCCCCCCCCACCCCCCCCCCCCCCCACCCCCCCCCCCCCCCACCCCCCCCCCCCCCCACCCCCCCCCCCCCCCACCCCCCCCCCCCCCCACCCCCCCCCCCCCCCACCCCCCCCCCCCCCCACCCCCCCCCCCCCCCACCCCCCCCCCCCCCCACCCCCCCCCCCCCCCACCCCCCCCCCCCCCCACCCCCCCCCCCCCCCACCCCCCCCCCCCCCCACCCCCCCCCCCCCCCACCCCCCCCCCCCCCCACCCCCCCCCCCCCCCACCCCCCCCCCCCCCCACCCCCCCCCCCCCCCACCCCCCCCCCCCCCCACCCCCCCCCCCCCCCACCCCCCCCCCCCCCCACCCCCCCCCCCCCCCACCCCCCCCCCCCCCCACCCCCCCCCCCCCCCACCCCCCCCCCCCCCCACCCCCCCCCCCCCCCACCCCCCCCCCCCCCCACCCCCCCCCCCCCCCACCCCCCCCCCCCCCCACCCCCCCCCCCCCCCACCCCCCCCCCCCCCCACCCCCCCCCCCCCCCACCCCCCCCCCCCCCCACCCCCCCCCCCCCCCACCCCCCCCCCCCCCCACCCCCCCCCCCCCCCACCCCCCCCCCCCCCCACCCCCCCCCCCCCCCACCCCCCCCCCCCCCCACCCCCCCCCCCCCCCACCCCCCCCCCCCCCCACCCCCCCCCCCCCCCACCCCCCCCCCCCCCCACCCCCCCCCCCCCCCACCCCCCCCCCCCCCCACCCCCCCCCCCCCCCACCCCCCCCCCCCCCCACCCCCCCCCCCCCCCACCCCCCCCCCCCCCCACCCCCCCCCCCCCCCACCCCCCCCCCCCCCCACCCCCCCCCCCCCCCACCCCCCCCCCCCCCCACCCCCCCCCCCCCCCACCCCCCCCCCCCCCCACCCCCCCCCCCCCCCACCCCCCCCCCCCCCCACCCCCCCCCCCCCCCACCCCCCCCCCCCCCCACCCCCCCCCCCCCCCACCCCCCCCCCCCCCCACCCCCCCCCCCCCCCACCCCCCCCCCCCCCCACCCCCCCCCCCCCCCACCCCCCCCCCCCCCCACCCCCCCCCCCCCCCACCCCCCCCCCCCCCCACCCCCCCCCCCCCCCACCCCCCCCCCCCCCCACCCCCCCCCCCCCCCACCCCCCCCCCCCCCCACCCCCCCCCCCCCCCACCCCCCCCCCCCCCCACCCCCCCCCCCCCCCACCCCCCCCCCCCCCCACCCCCCCCCCCCCCCACCCCCCCCCCCCCCCACCCCCCCCCCCCCCCACCCCCCCCCCCCCCCACCCCCCCCCCCCCCCACCCCCCCCCCCCCCCACCCCCCCCCCCCCCCACCCCCCCCCCCCCCCACCCCCCCCCCCCCCCACCCCCCCCCCCCCCCACCCCCCCCCCCCCCCACCCCCCCCCCCCCCCACCCCCCCCCCCCCCCACCCCCCCCCCCCCCCACCCCCCCCCCCCCCCACCCCCCCCCCCCCCCACCCCCCCCCCCCCCCACCCCCCCCCCCCCCCACCCCCCCCCCCCCCCACCCCCCCCCCCCCCCACCCCCCCCCCCCCCCACCCCCCCCCCCCCCCACCCCCCCCCCCCCCCACCCCCCCCCCCCCCCACCCCCCCCCCCCCCCACCCCCCCCCCCCCCCACCCCCCCCCCCCCCCACCCCCCCCCCCCCCCACCCCCCCCCCCCCCCACCCCCCCCCCCCCCCACCCCCCCCCCCCCCCACCCCCCCCCCCCCCCACCCCCCCCCCCCCCCACCCCCCCCCCCCCCCACCCCCCCCCCCCCCCACCCCCCCCCCCCCCCACCCCCCCCCCCCCCCACCCCCCCCCCCCCCCACCCCCCCCCCCCCCCACCCCCCCCCCCCCCCACCCCCCCCCCCCCCCACCCCCCCCCCCCCCCACCCCCCCCCCCCCCCACCCCCCCCCCCCCCCACCCCCCCCCCCCCCCACCCCCCCCCCCCCCCACCCCCCCCCCCCCCCACCCCCCCCCCCCCCCACCCCCCCCCCCCCCCACCCCCCCCCCCCCCCACCCCCCCCCCCCCCCACCCCCCCCCCCCCCCACCCCCCCCCCCCCCCACCCCCCCCCCCCCCCACCCCCCCCCCCCCCCACCCCCCCCCCCCCCCACCCCCCCCCCCCCCCACCCCCCCCCCCCCCCACCCCCCCCCCCCCCCACCCCCCCCCCCCCCCACCCCCCCCCCCCCCCACCCCCCCCCCCCCCCACCCCCCCCCCCCCCCACCCCCCCCCCCCCCCACCCCCCCCCCCCCCCACCCCCCCCCCCCCCCACCCCCCCCCCCCCCCACCCCCCCCCCCCCCCACCCCCCCCCCCCCCCACCCCCCCCCCCCCCCACCCCCCCCCCCCCCCACCCCCCCCCCCCCCCACCCCCCCCCCCCCCCACCCCCCCCCCCCCCCACCCCCCCCCCCCCCCACCCCCCCCCCCCCCCACCCCCCCCCCCCCCCACCCCCCCCCCCCCCCACCCCCCCCCCCCCCCACCCCCCCCCCCCCCCACCCCCCCCCCCCCCCACCCCCCCCCCCCCCCACCCCCCCCCCCCCCCACCCCCCCCCCCCCCCACCCCCCCCCCCCCCCACCCCCCCCCCCCCCCACCCCCCCCCCCCCCCACCCCCCCCCCCCCCCACCCCCCCCCCCCCCCACCCCCCCCCCCCCCCACCCCCCCCCCCCCCCACCCCCCCCCCCCCCCACCCCCCCCCCCCCCCACCCCCCCCCCCCCCCACCCCCCCCCCCCCCCACCCCCCCCCCCCCCCACCCCCCCCCCCCCCCACCCCCCCCCCCCCCCACCCCCCCCCCCCCCCACCCCCCCCCCCCCCCACCCCCCCCCCCCCCCACCCCCCCCCCCCCCCACCCCCCCCCCCCCCCACCCCCCCCCCCCCCCACCCCCCCCCCCCCCCACCCCCCCCCCCCCCCACCCCCCCCCCCCCCCACCCCCCCCCCCCCCCACCCCCCCCCCCCCCCACCCCCCCCCCCCCCCACCCCCCCCCCCCCCCACCCCCCCCCCCCCCCACCCCCCCCCCCCCCCACCCCCCCCCCCCCCCACCCCCCCCCCCCCCCACCCCCCCCCCCCCCCACCCCCCCCCCCCCCCACCCCCCCCCCCCCCCACCCCCCCCCCCCCCCACCCCCCCCCCCCCCCACCCCCCCCCCCCCCCACCCCCCCCCCCCCCCACCCCCCCCCCCCCCCACCCCCCCCCCCCCCCACCCCCCCCCCCCCCCACCCCCCCCCCCCCCCACCCCCCCCCCCCCCCACCCCCCCCCCCCCCCACCCCCCCCCCCCCCCACCCCCCCCCCCCCCCACCCCCCCCCCCCCCCACCCCCCCCCCCCCCCACCCCCCCCCCCCCCCACCCCCCCCCCCCCCCACCCCCCCCCCCCCCCACCCCCCCCCCCCCCCACCCCCCCCCCCCCCCACCCCCCCCCCCCCCCACCCCCCCCCCCCCCCACCCCCCCCCCCCCCCACCCCCCCCCCCCCCCACCCCCCCCCCCCCCCACCCCCCCCCCCCCCCACCCCCCCCCCCCCCCACCCCCCCCCCCCCCCACCCCCCCCCCCCCCCACCCCCCCCCCCCCCCACCCCCCCCCCCCCCCACCCCCCCCCCCCCCCACCCCCCCCCCCCCCCACCCCCCCCCCCCCCCACCCCCCCCCCCCCCCACCCCCCCCCCCCCCCACCCCCCCCCCCCCCCACCCCCCCCCCCCCCCACCCCCCCCCCCCCCCACCCCCCCCCCCCCCCACCCCCCCCCCCCCCCACCCCCCCCCCCCCCCACCCCCCCCCCCCCCCACCCCCCCCCCCCCCCACCCCCCCCCCCCCCCACCCCCCCCCCCCCCCACCCCCCCCCCCCCCCACCCCCCCCCCCCCCCACCCCCCCCCCCCCCCACCCCCCCCCCCCCCCACCCCCCCCCCCCCCCACCCCCCCCCCCCCCCACCCCCCCCCCCCCCCACCCCCCCCCCCCCCCACCCCCCCCCCCCCCCACCCCCCCCCCCCCCCACCCCCCCCCCCCCCCACCCCCCCCCCCCCCCACCCCCCCCCCCCCCCACCCCCCCCCCCCCCCACCCCCCCCCCCCCCCACCCCCCCCCCCCCCCACCCCCCCCCCCCCCCACCCCCCCCCCCCCCCACCCCCCCCCCCCCCCACCCCCCCCCCCCCCCACCCCCCCCCCCCCCCACCCCCCCCCCCCCCCACCCCCCCCCCCCCCCACCCCCCCCCCCCCCCACCCCCCCCCCCCCCCACCCCCCCCCCCCCCCACCCCCCCCCCCCCCCACCCCCCCCCCCCCCCACCCCCCCCCCCCCCCACCCCCCCCCCCCCCCACCCCCCCCCCCCCCCACCCCCCCCCCCCCCCACCCCCCCCCCCCCCCACCCCCCCCCCCCCCCACCCCCCCCCCCCCCCACCCCCCCCCCCCCCCACCCCCCCCCCCCCCCACCCCCCCCCCCCCCCACCCCCCCCCCCCCCCACCCCCCCCCCCCCCCACCCCCCCCCCCCCCCACCCCCCCCCCCCCCCACCCCCCCCCCCCCCCACCCCCCCCCCCCCCCACCCCCCCCCCCCCCCACCCCCCCCCCCCCCCACCCCCCCCCCCCCCCACCCCCCCCCCCCCCCACCCCCCCCCCCCCCCACCCCCCCCCCCCCCCACCCCCCCCCCCCCCCACCCCCCCCCCCCCCCACCCCCCCCCCCCCCCACCCCCCCCCCCCCCCACCCCCCCCCCCCCCCACCCCCCCCCCCCCCCACCCCCCCCCCCCCCCACCCCCCCCCCCCCCCACCCCCCCCCCCCCCCACCCCCCCCCCCCCCCACCCCCCCCCCCCCCCACCCCCCCCCCCCCCCACCCCCCCCCCCCCCCACCCCCCCCCCCCCCCACCCCCCCCCCCCCCCACCCCCCCCCCCCCCCACCCCCCCCCCCCCCCACCCCCCCCCCCCCCCACCCCCCCCCCCCCCCACCCCCCCCCCCCCCCACCCCCCCCCCCCCCCACCCCCCCCCCCCCCCACCCCCCCCCCCCCCCACCCCCCCCCCCCCCCACCCCCCCCCCCCCCCACCCCCCCCCCCCCCCACCCCCCCCCCCCCCCACCCCCCCCCCCCCCCACCCCCCCCCCCCCCCACCCCCCCCCCCCCCCACCCCCCCCCCCCCCCACCCCCCCCCCCCCCCACCCCCCCCCCCCCCCACCCCCCCCCCCCCCCACCCCCCCCCCCCCCCACCCCCCCCCCCCCCCACCCCCCCCCCCCCCCACCCCCCCCCCCCCCCACCCCCCCCCCCCCCCACCCCCCCCCCCCCCCACCCCCCCCCCCCCCCACCCCCCCCCCCCCCCACCCCCCCCCCCCCCCACCCCCCCCCCCCCCCACCCCCCCCCCCCCCCACCCCCCCCCCCCCCCACCCCCCCCCCCCCCCACCCCCCCCCCCCCCCACCCCCCCCCCCCCCCACCCCCCCCCCCCCCCACCCCCCCCCCCCCCCACCCCCCCCCCCCCCCACCCCCCCCCCCCCCCACCCCCCCCCCCCCCCACCCCCCCCCCCCCCCACCCCCCCCCCCCCCCACCCCCCCCCCCCCCCACCCCCCCCCCCCCCCACCCCCCCCCCCCCCCACCCCCCCCCCCCCCCACCCCCCCCCCCCCCCACCCCCCCCCCCCCCCACCCCCCCCCCCCCCCACCCCCCCCCCCCCCCACCCCCCCCCCCCCCCACCCCCCCCCCCCCCCACCCCCCCCCCCCCCCACCCCCCCCCCCCCCCACCCCCCCCCCCCCCCACCCCCCCCCCCCCCCACCCCCCCCCCCCCCCACCCCCCCCCCCCCCCACCCCCCCCCCCCCCCACCCCCCCCCCCCCCCACCCCCCCCCCCCCCCACCCCCCCCCCCCCCCACCCCCCCCCCCCCCCACCCCCCCCCCCCCCCACCCCCCCCCCCCCCCACCCCCCCCCCCCCCCACCCCCCCCCCCCCCCACCCCCCCCCCCCCCCACCCCCCCCCCCCCCCACCCCCCCCCCCCCCCACCCCCCCCCCCCCCCACCCCCCCCCCCCCCCACCCCCCCCCCCCCCCACCCCCCCCCCCCCCCACCCCCCCCCCCCCCCACCCCCCCCCCCCCCCACCCCCCCCCCCCCCCACCCCCCCCCCCCCCCACCCCCCCCCCCCCCCACCCCCCCCCCCCCCCACCCCCCCCCCCCCCCACCCCCCCCCCCCCCCACCCCCCCCCCCCCCCACCCCCCCCCCCCCCCACCCCCCCCCCCCCCCACCCCCCCCCCCCCCCACCCCCCCCCCCCCCCACCCCCCCCCCCCCCCACCCCCCCCCCCCCCCACCCCCCCCCCCCCCCACCCCCCCCCCCCCCCACCCCCCCCCCCCCCCACCCCCCCCCCCCCCCACCCCCCCCCCCCCCCACCCCCCCCCCCCCCCACCCCCCCCCCCCCCCACCCCCCCCCCCCCCCACCCCCCCCCCCCCCCACCCCCCCCCCCCCCCACCCCCCCCCCCCCCCACCCCCCCCCCCCCCCACCCCCCCCCCCCCCCACCCCCCCCCCCCCCCACCCCCCCCCCCCCCCACCCCCCCCCCCCCCCACCCCCCCCCCCCCCCACCCCCCCCCCCCCCCACCCCCCCCCCCCCCCACCCCCCCCCCCCCCCACCCCCCCCCCCCCCCACCCCCCCCCCCCCCCACCCCCCCCCCCCCCCACCCCCCCCCCCCCCCACCCCCCCCCCCCCCCACCCCCCCCCCCCCCCACCCCCCCCCCCCCCCACCCCCCCCCCCCCCCACCCCCCCCCCCCCCCACCCCCCCCCCCCCCCACCCCCCCCCCCCCCCACCCCCCCCCCCCCCCACCCCCCCCCCCCCCCACCCCCCCCCCCCCCCACCCCCCCCCCCCCCCACCCCCCCCCCCCCCCACCCCCCCCCCCCCCCACCCCCCCCCCCCCCCACCCCCCCCCCCCCCCACCCCCCCCCCCCCCCACCCCCCCCCCCCCCCACCCCCCCCCCCCCCCACCCCCCCCCCCCCCCACCCCCCCCCCCCCCCACCCCCCCCCCCCCCCACCCCCCCCCCCCCCCACCCCCCCCCCCCCCCACCCCCCCCCCCCCCCACCCCCCCCCCCCCCCACCCCCCCCCCCCCCCACCCCCCCCCCCCCCCACCCCCCCCCCCCCCCACCCCCCCCCCCCCCCACCCCCCCCCCCCCCCACCCCCCCCCCCCCCCACCCCCCCCCCCCCCCACCCCCCCCCCCCCCCACCCCCCCCCCCCCCCACCCCCCCCCCCCCCCACCCCCCCCCCCCCCCACCCCCCCCCCCCCCCACCCCCCCCCCCCCCCACCCCCCCCCCCCCCCACCCCCCCCCCCCCCCACCCCCCCCCCCCCCCACCCCCCCCCCCCCCCACCCCCCCCCCCCCCCACCCCCCCCCCCCCCCACCCCCCCCCCCCCCCACCCCCCCCCCCCCCCACCCCCCCCCCCCCCCACCCCCCCCCCCCCCCACCCCCCCCCCCCCCCACCCCCCCCCCCCCCCACCCCCCCCCCCCCCCACCCCCCCCCCCCCCCACCCCCCCCCCCCCCCACCCCCCCCCCCCCCCACCCCCCCCCCCCCCCACCCCCCCCCCCCCCCACCCCCCCCCCCCCCCACCCCCCCCCCCCCCCACCCCCCCCCCCCCCCACCCCCCCCCCCCCCCACCCCCCCCCCCCCCCACCCCCCCCCCCCCCCACCCCCCCCCCCCCCCACCCCCCCCCCCCCCCACCCCCCCCCCCCCCCACCCCCCCCCCCCCCCACCCCCCCCCCCCCCCACCCCCCCCCCCCCCCACCCCCCCCCCCCCCCACCCCCCCCCCCCCCCACCCCCCCCCCCCCCCACCCCCCCCCCCCCCCACCCCCCCCCCCCCCCACCCCCCCCCCCCCCCACCCCCCCCCCCCCCCACCCCCCCCCCCCCCCACCCCCCCCCCCCCCCACCCCCCCCCCCCCCCACCCCCCCCCCCCCCCACCCCCCCCCCCCCCCACCCCCCCCCCCCCCCACCCCCCCCCCCCCCCACCCCCCCCCCCCCCCACCCCCCCCCCCCCCCACCCCCCCCCCCCCCCACCCCCCCCCCCCCCCACCCCCCCCCCCCCCCACCCCCCCCCCCCCCCACCCCCCCCCCCCCCCACCCCCCCCCCCCCCCACCCCCCCCCCCCCCCACCCCCCCCCCCCCCCACCCCCCCCCCCCCCCACCCCCCCCCCCCCCCACCCCCCCCCCCCCCCACCCCCCCCCCCCCCCACCCCCCCCCCCCCCCACCCCCCCCCCCCCCCACCCCCCCCCCCCCCCACCCCCCCCCCCCCCCACCCCCCCCCCCCCCCACCCCCCCCCCCCCCCACCCCCCCCCCCCCCCACCCCCCCCCCCCCCCACCCCCCCCCCCCCCCACCCCCCCCCCCCCCCACCCCCCCCCCCCCCCACCCCCCCCCCCCCCCACCCCCCCCCCCCCCCACCCCCCCCCCCCCCCACCCCCCCCCCCCCCCACCCCCCCCCCCCCCCACCCCCCCCCCCCCCCACCCCCCCCCCCCCCCACCCCCCCCCCCCCCCACCCCCCCCCCCCCCCACCCCCCCCCCCCCCCACCCCCCCCCCCCCCCACCCCCCCCCCCCCCCACCCCCCCCCCCCCCCACCCCCCCCCCCCCCCACCCCCCCCCCCCCCCACCCCCCCCCCCCCCCACCCCCCCCCCCCCCCACCCCCCCCCCCCCCCACCCCCCCCCCCCCCCACCCCCCCCCCCCCCCACCCCCCCCCCCCCCCACCCCCCCCCCCCCCCACCCCCCCCCCCCCCCACCCCCCCCCCCCCCCACCCCCCCCCCCCCCCACCCCCCCCCCCCCCCACCCCCCCCCCCCCCCACCCCCCCCCCCCCCCACCCCCCCCCCCCCCCACCCCCCCCCCCCCCCACCCCCCCCCCCCCCCACCCCCCCCCCCCCCCACCCCCCCCCCCCCCCACCCCCCCCCCCCCCCACCCCCCCCCCCCCCCACCCCCCCCCCCCCCCACCCCCCCCCCCCCCCACCCCCCCCCCCCCCCACCCCCCCCCCCCCCCACCCCCCCCCCCCCCCACCCCCCCCCCCCCCCACCCCCCCCCCCCCCCACCCCCCCCCCCCCCCACCCCCCCCCCCCCCCACCCCCCCCCCCCCCCACCCCCCCCCCCCCCCACCCCCCCCCCCCCCCACCCCCCCCCCCCCCCACCCCCCCCCCCCCCCACCCCCCCCCCCCCCCACCCCCCCCCCCCCCCACCCCCCCCCCCCCCCACCCCCCCCCCCCCCCACCCCCCCCCCCCCCCACCCCCCCCCCCCCCCACCCCCCCCCCCCCCCACCCCCCCCCCCCCCCACCCCCCCCCCCCCCCACCCCCCCCCCCCCCCACCCCCCCCCCCCCCCACCCCCCCCCCCCCCCACCCCCCCCCCCCCCCACCCCCCCCCCCCCCCACCCCCCCCCCCCCCCACCCCCCCCCCCCCCCACCCCCCCCCCCCCCCACCCCCCCCCCCCCCCACCCCCCCCCCCCCCCACCCCCCCCCCCCCCCACCCCCCCCCCCCCCCACCCCCCCCCCCCCCCACCCCCCCCCCCCCCCACCCCCCCCCCCCCCCACCCCCCCCCCCCCCCACCCCCCCCCCCCCCCACCCCCCCCCCCCCCCACCCCCCCCCCCCCCCACCCCCCCCCCCCCCCACCCCCCCCCCCCCCCACCCCCCCCCCCCCCCACCCCCCCCCCCCCCCACCCCCCCCCCCCCCCACCCCCCCCCCCCCCCACCCCCCCCCCCCCCCACCCCCCCCCCCCCCCACCCCCCCCCCCCCCCACCCCCCCCCCCCCCCACCCCCCCCCCCCCCCACCCCCCCCCCCCCCCACCCCCCCCCCCCCCCACCCCCCCCCCCCCCCACCCCCCCCCCCCCCCACCCCCCCCCCCCCCCACCCCCCCCCCCCCCCACCCCCCCCCCCCCCCACCCCCCCCCCCCCCCACCCCCCCCCCCCCCCACCCCCCCCCCCCCCCACCCCCCCCCCCCCCCACCCCCCCCCCCCCCCACCCCCCCCCCCCCCCACCCCCCCCCCCCCCCACCCCCCCCCCCCCCCACCCCCCCCCCCCCCCACCCCCCCCCCCCCCCACCCCCCCCCCCCCCCACCCCCCCCCCCCCCCACCCCCCCCCCCCCCCACCCCCCCCCCCCCCCACCCCCCCCCCCCCCCACCCCCCCCCCCCCCCACCCCCCCCCCCCCCCACCCCCCCCCCCCCCCACCCCCCCCCCCCCCCACCCCCCCCCCCCCCCACCCCCCCCCCCCCCCACCCCCCCCCCCCCCCACCCCCCCCCCCCCCCACCCCCCCCCCCCCCCACCCCCCCCCCCCCCCACCCCCCCCCCCCCCCACCCCCCCCCCCCCCCACCCCCCCCCCCCCCCACCCCCCCCCCCCCCCACCCCCCCCCCCCCCCACCCCCCCCCCCCCCCACCCCCCCCCCCCCCCACCCCCCCCCCCCCCCACCCCCCCCCCCCCCCACCCCCCCCCCCCCCCACCCCCCCCCCCCCCCACCCCCCCCCCCCCCCACCCCCCCCCCCCCCCACCCCCCCCCCCCCCCACCCCCCCCCCCCCCCACCCCCCCCC
Organism: Sphaerodactylus townsendi; assembly: GCF_021028975.2. Classification (NCBI taxonomy): domain Eukaryota; kingdom Metazoa; phylum Chordata; class Lepidosauria; order Squamata; family Sphaerodactylidae; genus Sphaerodactylus; species Sphaerodactylus townsendi. The sequence continues at coordinate 12,912,779 of NC_059431.1, read as the reverse complement.
CCCCCCACCCCCCCCCCCCCCCACCCCCCCCCCCCCCCACCCCCCCCCCCCCCCACCCCCCCCCCCCCCCACCCCCCCCCCCCCCCACCCCCCCCCCCCCCCACCCCCCCCCCCCCCCACCCCCCCCCCCCCCCACCCCCCCCCCCCCCCACCCCCCCCCCCCCCCACCCCCCCCCCCCCCCACCCCCCCCCCCCCCCACCCCCCCCCCCCCCCACCCCCCCCCCCCCCCACCCCCCCCCCCCCCCACCCCCCCCCCCCCCCACCCCCCCCCCCCCCCACCCCCCCCCCCCCCCACCCCCCCCCCCCCCCACCCCCCCCCCCCCCCACCCCCCCCCCCCCCCACCCCCCCCCCCCCCCACCCCCCCCCCCCCCCACCCCCCCCCCCCCCCACCCCCCCCCCCCCCCACCCCCCCCCCCCCCCACCCCCCCCCCCCCCCACCCCCCCCCCCCCCCACCCCCCCCCCCCCCCACCCCCCCCCCCCCCCACCCCCCCCCCCCCCCACCCCCCCCCCCCCCCACCCCCCCCCCCCCCCACCCCCCCCCCCCCCCACCCCCCCCCCCCCCCACCCCCCCCCCCCCCCACCCCCCCCCCCCCCCACCCCCCCCCCCCCCCACCCCCCCCCCCCCCCACCCCCCCCCCCCCCCACCCCCCCCCCCCCCCACCCCCCCCCCCCCCCACCCCCCCCCCCCCCCACCCCCCCCCCCCCCCACCCCCCCCCCCCCCCACCCCCCCCCCCCCCCACCCCCCCCCCCCCCCACCCCCCCCCCCCCCCACCCCCCCCCCCCCCCACCCCCCCCCCCCCCCACCCCCCCCCCCCCCCACCCCCCCCCCCCCCCACCCCCCCCCCCCCCCACCCCCCCCCCCCCCCACCCCCCCCCCCCCCCACCCCCCCCCCCCCCCACCCCCCCCCCCCCCCACCCCCCCCCCCCCCCACCCCCCCCCCCCCCCACCCCCCCCCCCCCCCACCCCCCCCCCCCCCCACCCCCCCCCCCCCCCACCCCCCCCCCCCCCCACCCCCCCCCCCCCCCACCCCCCCCCCCCCCCACCCCCCCCCCCCCCCACCCCCCCCCCCCCCCACCCCCCCCCCCCCCCACCCCCCCCCCCCCCCACCCCCCCCCCCCCCCACCCCCCCCCCCCCCCACCCCCCCCCCCCCCCACCCCCCCCCCCCCCCACCCCCCCCCCCCCCCACCCCCCCCCCCCCCCACCCCCCCCCCCCCCCACCCCCCCCCCCCCCCACCCCCCCCCCCCCCCACCCCCCCCCCCCCCCACCCCCCCCCCCCCCCACCCCCCCCCCCCCCCACCCCCCCCCCCCCCCACCCCCCCCCCCCCCCACCCCCCCCCCCCCCCACCCCCCCCCCCCCCCACCCCCCCCCCCCCCCACCCCCCCCCCCCCCCACCCCCCCCCCCCCCCACCCCCCCCCCCCCCCACCCCCCCCCCCCCCCACCCCCCCCCCCCCCCACCCCCCCCCCCCCCCACCCCCCCCCCCCCCCACCCCCCCCCCCCCCCACCCCCCCCCCCCCCCACCCCCCCCCCCCCCCACCCCCCCCCCCCCCCACCCCCCCCCCCCCCCACCCCCCCCCCCCCCCACCCCCCCCCCCCCCCACCCCCCCCCCCCCCCACCCCCCCCCCCCCCCACCCCCCCCCCCCCCCACCCCCCCCCCCCCCCACCCCCCCCCCCCCCCACCCCCCCCCCCCCCCACCCCCCCCCCCCCCCACCCCCCCCCCCCCCCACCCCCCCCCCCCCCCACCCCCCCCCCCCCCCACCCCCCCCCCCCCCCACCCCCCCCCCCCCCCACCCCCCCCCCCCCCCACCCCCCCCCCCCCCCACCCCCCCCCCCCCCCACCCCCCCCCCCCCCCACCCCCCCCCCCCCCCACCCCCCCCCCCCCCCACCCCCCCCCCCCCCCACCCCCCCCCCCCCCCACCCCCCCCCCCCCCCACCCCCCCCCCCCCCCACCCCCCCCCCCCCCCACCCCCCCCCCCCCCCACCCCCCCCCCCCCCCACCCCCCCCCCCCCCCACCCCCCCCCCCCCCCACCCCCCCCCCCCCCCACCCCCCCCCCCCCCCACCCCCCCCCCCCCCCACCCCCCCCCCCCCCCACCCCCCCCCCCCCCCACCCCCCCCCCCCCCCACCCCCCCCCCCCCCCACCCCCCCCCCCCCCCACCCCCCCCCCCCCCCACCCCCCCCCCCCCCCACCCCCCCCCCCCCCCACCCCCCCCCCCCCCCACCCCCCCCCCCCCCCACCCCCCCCCCCCCCCACCCCCCCCCCCCCCCACCCCCCCCCCCCCCCACCCCCCCCCCCCCCCACCCCCCCCCCCCCCCACCCCCCCCCCCCCCCACCCCCCCCCCCCCCCACCCCCCCCCCCCCCCACCCCCCCCCCCCCCCACCCCCCCCCCCCCCCACCCCCCCCCCCCCCCACCCCCCCCCCCCCCCACCCCCCCCCCCCCCCACCCCCCCCCCCCCCCACCCCCCCCCCCCCCCACCCCCCCCCCCCCCCACCCCCCCCCCCCCCCACCCCCCCCCCCCCCCACCCCCCCCCCCCCCCACCCCCCCCCCCCCCCACCCCCCCCCCCCCCCACCCCCCCCCCCCCCCACCCCCCCCCCCCCCCACCCCCCCCCCCCCCCACCCCCCCCCCCCCCCACCCCCCCCCCCCCCCACCCCCCCCCCCCCCCACCCCCCCCCCCCCCCACCCCCCCCCCCCCCCACCCCCCCCCCCCCCCACCCCCCCCCCCCCCCACCCCCCCCCCCCCCCACCCCCCCCCCCCCCCACCCCCCCCCCCCCCCACCCCCCCCCCCCCCCACCCCCCCCCCCCCCCACCCCCCCCCCCCCCCACCCCCCCCCCCCCCCACCCCCCCCCCCCCCCACCCCCCCCCCCCCCCACCCCCCCCCCCCCCCACCCCCCCCCCCCCCCACCCCCCCCCCCCCCCACCCCCCCCCCCCCCCACCCCCCCCCCCCCCCACCCCCCCCCCCCCCCACCCCCCCCCCCCCCCACCCCCCCCCCCCCCCACCCCCCCCCCCCCCCACCCCCCCCCCCCCCCACCCCCCCCCCCCCCCACCCCCCCCCCCCCCCACCCCCCCCCCCCCCCACCCCCCCCCCCCCCCACCCCCCCCCCCCCCCACCCCCCCCCCCCCCCACCCCCCCCCCCCCCCACCCCCCCCCCCCCCCACCCCCCCCCCCCCCCACCCCCCCCCCCCCCCACCCCCCCCCCCCCCCACCCCCCCCCCCCCCCACCCCCCCCCCCCCCCACCCCCCCCCCCCCCCACCCCCCCCCCCCCCCACCCCCCCCCCCCCCCACCCCCCCCCCCCCCCACCCCCCCCCCCCCCCACCCCCCCCCCCCCCCACCCCCCCCCCCCCCCACCCCCCCCCCCCCCCACCCCCCCCCCCCCCCACCCCCCCCCCCCCCCACCCCCCCCCCCCCCCACCCCCCCCCCCCCCCACCCCCCCCCCCCCCCACCCCCCCCCCCCCCCACCCCCCCCCCCCCCCACCCCCCCCCCCCCCCACCCCCCCCCCCCCCCACCCCCCCCCCCCCCCACCCCCCCCCCCCCCCACCCCCCCCCCCCCCCACCCCCCCCCCCCCCCACCCCCCCCCCCCCCCACCCCCCCCCCCCCCCACCCCCCCCCCCCCCCACCCCCCCCCCCCCCCACCCCCCCCCCCCCCCACCCCCCCCCCCCCCCACCCCCCCCCCCCCCCACCCCCCCCCCCCCCCACCCCCCCCCCCCCCCACCCCCCCCCCCCCCCACCCCCCCCCCCCCCCACCCCCCCCCCCCCCCACCCCCCCCCCCCCCCACCCCCCCCCCCCCCCACCCCCCCCCCCCCCCACCCCCCCCCCCCCCCACCCCCCCCCCCCCCCACCCCCCCCCCCCCCCACCCCCCCCCCCCCCCACCCCCCCCCCCCCCCACCCCCCCCCCCCCCCACCCCCCCCCCCCCCCACCCCCCCCCCCCCCCACCCCCCCCCCCCCCCACCCCCCCCCCCCCCCACCCCCCCCCCCCCCCACCCCCCCCCCCCCCCACCCCCCCCCCCCCCCACCCCCCCCCCCCCCCACCCCCCCCCCCCCCCACCCCCCCCCCCCCCCACCCCCCCCCCCCCCCACCCCCCCCCCCCCCCACCCCCCCCCCCCCCCACCCCCCCCCCCCCCCACCCCCCCCCCCCCCCACCCCCCCCCCCCCCCACCCCCCCCCCCCCCCACCCCCCCCCCCCCCCACCCCCCCCCCCCCCCACCCCCCCCCCCCCCCACCCCCCCCCCCCCCCACCCCCCCCCCCCCCCACCCCCCCCCCCCCCCACCCCCCCCCCCCCCCACCCCCCCCCCCCCCCACCCCCCCCCCCCCCCACCCCCCCCCCCCCCCACCCCCCCCCCCCCCCACCCCCCCCCCCCCCCACCCCCCCCCCCCCCCACCCCCCCCCCCCCCCACCCCCCCCCCCCCCCACCCCCCCCCCCCCCCACCCCCCCCCCCCCCCACCCCCCCCCCCCCCCACCCCCCCCCCCCCCCACCCCCCCCCCCCCCCACCCCCCCCCCCCCCCACCCCCCCCCCCCCCCACCCCCCCCCCCCCCCACCCCCCCCCCCCCCCACCCCCCCCCCCCCCCACCCCCCCCCCCCCCCACCCCCCCCCCCCCCCACCCCCCCCCCCCCCCACCCCCCCCCCCCCCCACCCCCCCCCCCCCCCACCCCCCCCCCCCCCCACCCCCCCCCCCCCCCACCCCCCCCCCCCCCCACCCCCCCCCCCCCCCACCCCCCCCCCCCCCCACCCCCCCCCCCCCCCACCCCCCCCCCCCCCCACCCCCCCCCCCCCCCACCCCCCCCCCCCCCCACCCCCCCCCCCCCCCACCCCCCCCCCCCCCCACCCCCCCCCCCCCCCACCCCCCCCCCCCCCCACCCCCCCCCCCCCCCACCCCCCCCCCCCCCCACCCCCCCCCCCCCCCACCCCCCCCCCCCCCCACCCCCCCCCCCCCCCACCCCCCCCCCCCCCCACCCCCCCCCCCCCCCACCCCCCCCCCCCCCCACCCCCCCCCCCCCCCACCCCCCCCCCCCCCCACCCCCCCCCCCCCCCACCCCCCCCCCCCCCCACCCCCCCCCCCCCCCACCCCCCCCCCCCCCCACCCCCCCCCCCCCCCACCCCCCCCCCCCCCCACCCCCCCCCCCCCCCACCCCCCCCCCCCCCCACCCCCCCCCCCCCCCACCCCCCCCCCCCCCCACCCCCCCCCCCCCCCACCCCCCCCCCCCCCCACCCCCCCCCCCCCCCACCCCCCCCCCCCCCCACCCCCCCCCCCCCCCACCCCCCCCCCCCCCCACCCCCCCCCCCCCCCACCCCCCCCCCCCCCCACCCCCCCCCCCCCCCACCCCCCCCCCCCCCCACCCCCCCCCCCCCCCACCCCCCCCCCCCCCCACCCCCCCCCCCCCCCACCCCCCCCCCCCCCCACCCCCCCCCCCCCCCACCCCCCCCCCCCCCCACCCCCCCCCCCCCCCACCCCCCCCCCCCCCCACCCCCCCCCCCCCCCACCCCCCCCCCCCCCCACCCCCCCCCCCCCCCACCCCCCCCCCCCCCCACCCCCCCCCCCCCCCACCCCCCCCCCCCCCCACCCCCCCCCCCCCCCACCCCCCCCCCCCCCCACCCCCCCCCCCCCCCACCCCCCCCCCCCCCCACCCCCCCCCCCCCCCACCCCCCCCCCCCCCCACCCCCCCCCCCCCCCACCCCCCCCCCCCCCCACCCCCCCCCCCCCCCACCCCCCCCCCCCCCCACCCCCCCCCCCCCCCACCCCCCCCCCCCCCCACCCCCCCCCCCCCCCACCCCCCCCCCCCCCCACCCCCCCCCCCCCCCACCCCCCCCCCCCCCCACCCCCCCCCCCCCCCACCCCCCCCCCCCCCCACCCCCCCCCCCCCCCACCCCCCCCCCCCCCCACCCCCCCCCCCCCCCACCCCCCCCCCCCCCCACCCCCCCCCCCCCCCACCCCCCCCCCCCCCCACCCCCCCCCCCCCCCACCCCCCCCCCCCCCCACCCCCCCCCCCCCCCACCCCCCCCCCCCCCCACCCCCCCCCCCCCCCACCCCCCCCCCCCCCCACCCCCCCCCCCCCCCACCCCCCCCCCCCCCCACCCCCCCCCCCCCCCACCCCCCCCCCCCCCCACCCCCCCCCCCCCCCACCCCCCCCCCCCCCCACCCCCCCCCCCCCCCACCCCCCCCCCCCCCCACCCCCCCCCCCCCCCACCCCCCCCCCCCCCCACCCCCCCCCCCCCCCACCCCCCCCCCCCCCCACCCCCCCCCCCCCCCACCCCCCCCCCCCCCCACCCCCCCCCCCCCCCACCCCCCCCCCCCCCCACCCCCCCCCCCCCCCACCCCCCCCCCCCCCCACCCCCCCCCCCCCCCACCCCCCCCCCCCCCCACCCCCCCCCCCCCCCACCCCCCCCCCCCCCCACCCCCCCCCCCCCCCACCCCCCCCCCCCCCCACCCCCCCCCCCCCCCACCCCCCCCCCCCCCCACCCCCCCCCCCCCCCACCCCCCCCCCCCCCCACCCCCCCCCCCCCCCACCCCCCCCCCCCCCCACCCCCCCCCCCCCCCACCCCCCCCCCCCCCCACCCCCCCCCCCCCCCACCCCCCCCCCCCCCCACCCCCCCCCCCCCCCACCCCCCCCCCCCCCCACCCCCCCCCCCCCCCACCCCCCCCCCCCCCCACCCCCCCCCCCCCCCACCCCCCCCCCCCCCCACCCCCCCCCCCCCCCACCCCCCCCCCCCCCCACCCCCCCCCCCCCCCACCCCCCCCCCCCCCCACCCCCCCCCCCCCCCACCCCCCCCCCCCCCCACCCCCCCCCCCCCCCACCCCCCCCCCCCCCCACCCCCCCCCCCCCCCACCCCCCCCCCCCCCCACCCCCCCCCCCCCCCACCCCCCCCCCCCCCCACCCCCCCCCCCCCCCACCCCCCCCCCCCCCCACCCCCCCCCCCCCCCACCCCCCCCCCCCCCCACCCCCCCCCCCCCCCACCCCCCCCCCCCCCCACCCCCCCCCCCCCCCACCCCCCCCCCCCCCCACCCCCCCCCCCCCCCACCCCCCCCCCCCCCCACCCCCCCCCCCCCCCACCCCCCCCCCCCCCCACCCCCCCCCCCCCCCACCCCCCCCCCCCCCCACCCCCCCCCCCCCCCACCCCCCCCCCCCCCCACCCCCCCCCCCCCCCACCCCCCCCCCCCCCCACCCCCCCCCCCCCCCACCCCCCCCCCCCCCCACCCCCCCCCCCCCCCACCCCCCCCCCCCCCCACCCCCCCCCCCCCCCACCCCCCCCCCCCCCCACCCCCCCCCCCCCCCACCCCCCCCCCCCCCCACCCCCCCCCCCCCCCACCCCCCCCCCCCCCCACCCCCCCCCCCCCCCACCCCCCCCCCCCCCCACCCCCCCCCCCCCCCACCCCCCCCCCCCCCCACCCCCCCCCCCCCCCACCCCCCCCCCCCCCCACCCCCCCCCCCCCCCACCCCCCCCCCCCCCCACCCCCCCCCCCCCCCACCCCCCCCCCCCCCCACCCCCCCCCCCCCCCACCCCCCCCCCCCCCCACCCCCCCCCCCCCCCACCCCCCCCCCCCCCCACCCCCCCCCCCCCCCACCCCCCCCCCCCCCCACCCCCCCCCCCCCCCACCCCCCCCCCCCCCCACCCCCCCCCCCCCCCACCCCCCCCCCCCCCCACCCCCCCCCCCCCCCACCCCCCCCCCCCCCCACCCCCCCCCCCCCCCACCCCCCCCCCCCCCCACCCCCCCCCCCCCCCACCCCCCCCCCCCCCCACCCCCCCCCCCCCCCACCCCCCCCCCCCCCCACCCCCCCCCCCCCCCACCCCCCCCCCCCCCCACCCCCCCCCCCCCCCACCCCCCCCCCCCCCCACCCCCCCCCCCCCCCACCCCCCCCCCCCCCCACCCCCCCCCCCCCCCACCCCCCCCCCCCCCCACCCCCCCCCCCCCCCACCCCCCCCCCCCCCCACCCCCCCCCCCCCCCACCCCCCCCCCCCCCCACCCCCCCCCCCCCCCACCCCCCCCCCCCCCCACCCCCCCCCCCCCCCACCCCCCCCCCCCCCCACCCCCCCCCCCCCCCACCCCCCCCCCCCCCCACCCCCCCCCCCCCCCACCCCCCCCCCCCCCCACCCCCCCCCCCCCCCACCCCCCCCCCCCCCCACCCCCCCCCCCCCCCACCCCCCCCCCCCCCCACCCCCCCCCCCCCCCACCCCCCCCCCCCCCCACCCCCCCCCCCCCCCACCCCCCCCCCCCCCCACCCCCCCCCCCCCCCACCCCCCCCCCCCCCCACCCCCCCCCCCCCCCACCCCCCCCCCCCCCCACCCCCCCCCCCCCCCACCCCCCCCCCCCCCCACCCCCCCCCCCCCCCACCCCCCCCCCCCCCCACCCCCCCCCCCCCCCACCCCCCCCCCCCCCCACCCCCCCCCCCCCCCACCCCCCCCCCCCCCCACCCCCCCCCCCCCCCACCCCCCCCCCCCCCCACCCCCCCCCCCCCCCACCCCCCCCCCCCCCCACCCCCCCCCCCCCCCACCCCCCCCCCCCCCCACCCCCCCCCCCCCCCACCCCCCCCCCCCCCCACCCCCCCCCCCCCCCACCCCCCCCCCCCCCCACCCCCCCCCCCCCCCACCCCCCCCCCCCCCCACCCCCCCCCCCCCCCACCCCCCCCCCCCCCCACCCCCCCCCCCCCCCACCCCCCCCCCCCCCCACCCCCCCCCCCCCCCACCCCCCCCCCCCCCCACCCCCCCCCCCCCCCACCCCCCCCCCCCCCCACCCCCCCCCCCCCCCACCCCCCCCCCCCCCCACCCCCCCCCCCCCCCACCCCCCCCCCCCCCCACCCCCCCCCCCCCCCACCCCCCCCCCCCCCCACCCCCCCCCCCCCCCACCCCCCCCCCCCCCCACCCCCCCCCCCCCCCACCCCCCCCCCCCCCCACCCCCCCCCCCCCCCACCCCCCCCCCCCCCCACCCCCCCCCCCCCCCACCCCCCCCCCCCCCCACCCCCCCCCCCCCCCACCCCCCCCCCCCCCCACCCCCCCCCCCCCCCACCCCCCCCCCCCCCCACCCCCCCCCCCCCCCACCCCCCCCCCCCCCCACCCCCCCCCCCCCCCACCCCCCCCCCCCCCCACCCCCCCCCCCCCCCACCCCCCCCCCCCCCCACCCCCCCCCCCCCCCACCCCCCCCCCCCCCCACCCCCCCCCCCCCCCACCCCCCCCCCCCCCCACCCCCCCCCCCCCCCACCCCCCCCCCCCCCCACCCCCCCCCCCCCCCACCCCCCCCCCCCCCCACCCCCCCCCCCCCCCACCCCCCCCCCCCCCCACCCCCCCCCCCCCCCACCCCCCCCCCCCCCCACCCCCCCCCCCCCCCACCCCCCCCCCCCCCCACCCCCCCCCCCCCCCACCCCCCCCCCCCCCCACCCCCCCCCCCCCCCACCCCCCCCCCCCCCCACCCCCCCCCCCCCCCACCCCCCCCCCCCCCCACCCCCCCCCCCCCCCACCCCCCCCCCCCCCCACCCCCCCCCCCCCCCACCCCCCCCCCCCCCCACCCCCCCCCCCCCCCACCCCCCCCCCCCCCCACCCCCCCCCCCCCCCACCCCCCCCCCCCCCCACCCCCCCCCCCCCCCACCCCCCCCCCCCCCCACCCCCCCCCCCCCCCACCCCCCCCCCCCCCCACCCCCCCCCCCCCCCACCCCCCCCCCCCCCCACCCCCCCCCCCCCCCACCCCCCCCCCCCCCCACCCCCCCCCCCCCCCACCCCCCCCCCCCCCCACCCCCCCCCCCCCCCACCCCCCCCCCCCCCCACCCCCCCCCCCCCCCACCCCCCCCCCCCCCCACCCCCCCCCCCCCCCACCCCCCCCCCCCCCCACCCCCCCCCCCCCCCACCCCCCCCCCCCCCCACCCCCCCCCCCCCCCACCCCCCCCCCCCCCCACCCCCCCCCCCCCCCACCCCCCCCCCCCCCCACCCCCCCCCCCCCCCACCCCCCCCCCCCCCCACCCCCCCCCCCCCCCACCCCCCCCCCCCCCCACCCCCCCCCCCCCCCACCCCCCCCCCCCCCCACCCCCCCCCCCCCCCACCCCCCCCCCCCCCCACCCCCCCCCCCCCCCACCCCCCCCCCCCCCCACCCCCCCCCCCCCCCACCCCCCCCCCCCCCCACCCCCCCCCCCCCCCACCCCCCCCCCCCCCCACCCCCCCCCCCCCCCACCCCCCCCCCCCCCCACCCCCCCCCCCCCCCACCCCCCCCCCCCCCCACCCCCCCCCCCCCCCACCCCCCCCCCCCCCCACCCCCCCCCCCCCCCACCCCCCCCCCCCCCCACCCCCCCCCCCCCCCACCCCCCCCCCCCCCCACCCCCCCCCCCCCCCACCCCCCCCCCCCCCCACCCCCCCCCCCCCCCACCCCCCCCCCCCCCCACCCCCCCCCCCCCCCACCCCCCCCCCCCCCCACCCCCCCCCCCCCCCACCCCCCCCCCCCCCCACCCCCCCCCCCCCCCACCCCCCCCCCCCCCCACCCCCCCCCCCCCCCACCCCCCCCCCCCCCCACCCCCCCCCCCCCCCACCCCCCCCCCCCCCCACCCCCCCCCCCCCCCACCCCCCCCCCCCCCCACCCCCCCCCCCCCCCACCCCCCCCCCCCCCCACCCCCCCCCCCCCCCACCCCCCCCCCCCCCCACCCCCCCCCCCCCCCACCCCCCCCCCCCCCCACCCCCCCCCCCCCCCACCCCCCCCCCCCCCCACCCCCCCCCCCCCCCACCCCCCCCCCCCCCCACCCCCCCCCCCCCCCACCCCCCCCCCCCCCCACCCCCCCCCCCCCCCACCCCCCCCCCCCCCCACCCCCCCCCCCCCCCACCCCCCCCCCCCCCCACCCCCCCCCCCCCCCACCCCCCCCCCCCCCCACCCCCCCCCCCCCCCACCCCCCCCCCCCCCCACCCCCCCCCCCCCCCACCCCCCCCCCCCCCCACCCCCCCCCCCCCCCACCCCCCCCCCCCCCCACCCCCCCCCCCCCCCACCCCCCCCCCCCCCCACCCCCCCCCCCCCCCACCCCCCCCCCCCCCCACCCCCCCCCCCCCCCACCCCCCCCCCCCCCCACCCCCCCCCCCCCCCACCCCCCCCCCCCCCCACCCCCCCCCCCCCCCACCCCCCCCCCCCCCCACCCCCCCCCCCCCCCACCCCCCCCCCCCCCCACCCCCCCCCCCCCCCACCCCCCCCCCCCCCCACCCCCCCCCCCCCCCACCCCCCCCCCCCCCCACCCCCCCCCCCCCCCACCCCCCCCCCCCCCCACCCCCCCCCCCCCCCACCCCCCCCCCCCCCCACCCCCCCCCCCCCCCACCCCCCCCCCCCCCCACCCCCCCCCCCCCCCACCCCCCCCCCCCCCCACCCCCCCCCCCCCCCACCCCCCCCCCCCCCCACCCCCCCCCCCCCCCACCCCCCCCCCCCCCCACCCCCCCCCCCCCCCACCCCCCCCCCCCCCCACCCCCCCCCCCCCCCACCCCCCCCCCCCCCCACCCCCCCCCCCCCCCACCCCCCCCCCCCCCCACCCCCCCCCCCCCCCACCCCCCCCCCCCCCCACCCCCCCCCCCCCCCACCCCCCCCCCCCCCCACCCCCCCCCCCCCCCACCCCCCCCCCCCCCCACCCCCCCCCCCCCCCACCCCCCCCCCCCCCCACCCCCCCCCCCCCCCACCCCCCCCCCCCCCCACCCCCCCCCCCCCCCACCCCCCCCCCCCCCCACCCCCCCCCCCCCCCACCCCCCCCCCCCCCCACCCCCCCCCCCCCCCACCCCCCCCCCCCCCCACCCCCCCCCCCCCCCACCCCCCCCCCCCCCCACCCCCCCCCCCCCCCACCCCCCCCCCCCCCCACCCCCCCCCCCCCCCACCCCCCCCCCCCCCCACCCCCCCCCCCCCCCACCCCCCCCCCCCCCCACCCCCCCCCCCCCCCACCCCCCCCCCCCCCCACCCCCCCCCCCCCCCACCCCCCCCCCCCCCCACCCCCCCCCCCCCCCACCCCCCCCCCCCCCCACCCCCCCCCACTGATGGGAATTGTAGTCCATAACATCTGGAGTGCCAAAGGTTCACCACCACAGGCATAGGGCAGATCCTCGTGCTGTGGGGACAGTGCTACCAAAGGAACATTTCAGAAAACTGCACTGCCATTCAGATCTTCCAATAATCACTCAGAAGTGGAACAAAACCCCTACCCCAGTGGTGGTGAACCTTTGGCACTCCAGATGTTATGGACTACAATTCCCATCAGGCACCGCCAATTGGCCATGCTGGCAGGGCCTGATGGGAATTGTAGTCCATAGCATCTGGAGTGCCAAAGGTTCGCCACCACTGCCCTACCCAATCCTGCCTGCTTCCTCAAAAGCCATAGCAGGGAGCCCTGCTCTAAGGTGCTACTGGACTGGACTCAGATCTAGCTCATGGAGAATATGTAAGTGATCCTGTCATCTCTCATACTGGTGGCTATGTGAGTATTTTGGTCCTCAGAGTACAGAACCAGTGTTAGGTCTCGGAACCTGAAGCCAATAAACAGACTCTGAATTAGTAATCAGCAGTGTTTATTGATGAGGTATTTAAACACCATCCTTGACATTTGAGGTCCTATATATTCCCCAAGGTTCCCCCCTCCCAACTTCCCAGAGGCAACCTCTGGAACCAAGACAGCCCCAAGGTCAGCAACAGATAGTAGAAGAGCCACCTGGTCTCCTGCCCACAACAAGATAACAGTTGTAACTCTTTTCTTACGGGTCAGGCGATGCAGGGGAGGCCTAGTTTGCGAAAAAGCATGGAAAGCCATAAAGCACAGGTCAAGGAAAAAAATGCACAGATGGCAGTGATTACATGTAACAGGCTGGTTACATATATCAAAAGAGGTATTGAATGGTTACATATGGTTATATGGTTACATGAATCCAGGAATGCACCCCTTTCACTCAGATAAGCATCCTCCTGACAACCAGCTACTTGCTGTGGCTCTCCGGATCAATTAGTTCAGCCCCTTTTCATGGTCGCTCCAAAAAGCTATCTGTTTAAGCATTTTTTAGCATTTGGAAAAACCTTTGTTATTTAGAAGCAAGTCATCAATTCTTGAGTTACATTTTCAAAAAAATGAGATCATAATGAATAGTTTAAAATCACTGGCAATTTCTTGCTTGTCAGTTTGAAACATTTATAGAACTTTGGTCGTATAAAGGTTGAAATAGTTTTGCTGAAGAGTTCTTTGGGCATAAACAGAGTCCAAAACATAAGAGATGGACCAGAAGTGCTAATCTAAATCCACACATGGGAACTGTGTGTACTAAAACTTTTTTAAAAATGCTTTTAAAAAGCTGGATTCTACACCTGTATTAGATGTATCGGTGCTGTTGATCTTGCTCAGTTTTCACCAGTTTGCAATATTTTGGTCGCCCTAATCATAAACAGGGCAAAAGAACTGAAAAACTCACACACTCACACACACTCTCTCTCTCTCTCTCACACACACGCACGCACGCACGCACGCACGCACGCACGCACGCACGCACGCACACCCTGCCCCTGGTACTGAGATTTGTATAGGCATTTTTATAGCCCCAAGGGATTACAGACTTGATTGTCTTCTGGTTTGAAGCATGGAACTGAGATGCTCAGAGCAGGAACAGATTTCAGCCCCCGTGGCTGGTTTCCCAGCGTGTCCAAGCAACTCTCTGCATATTGCCATTTTGAACTTTGAATATCGATTGTTTCTTTCAGGTGTGAAGGAATCCCATCAGATTGCCATTTTTAAGATACTGGCCGCCATCTTGCACCTGGGCAACTTGGACATTCAACCAGAACGTGATGGAGAGTCCTGCACAATATCGGTAATGCCCTTGGTGGTGTGTTGCAAACTCCAGGTTGCGAAATTCCTGGAGATTGTGGGTGGGGGGTGGGGGGGTCAGTGACTGGGAAGGGCGGAGTTTGACAAGGGGTTCATCAGGGATACCGTGCCGGCGGGAGGGCGCCGCTTTTGGCCCCTCCAGTTTCCCGTTCACCTACCTCTCTTCCTTGCGCAGCTCTGGACGGCTGGAGGGACACACCCATGCTGCCCTCCGACCCCCGGAGGTTAGAGGGCAGCGTGGGCGTGTCCCTCCAGCCATCCAGAGCTACGCAGGGAGGAGAGGTAAGTGAATGGGATGACCCGCTGGCGGCTCCATGCAAAGCCGCCTCTGCGGAACGCAGCAGGCTTGGCGCTGCTCACACGAGACGGTGCGGATGGCCTCGTGCGTCCACCAGCATGAATTATGCCAGTGGAGAGCCGTTTCCTTCTGCTATGCAGAAACGGCCTGAAGCACACACTTGGTCCCTTTTGCCCAGACTTCCTCTTTAAAGGCACCCAGAATCTGCCTCACCTGAGGCAGCCGTGTACCTCTGGTTGAGATGAAGCAATTATTGGGAAGCGTTCCCCAGTGAGTCCCCAGAAAGAGAATTTGTTCTAGAGCCACCTGTCGGCAACCTTCCAGCTGTATTAATTCCAGCTGTATTAATGCTATGGTGATGTTTCCGGTAAATCTATTGATCCTATCAGCAATTGTCGGGTCCCTTTCAGAGCAGTTTTATTTTTTAATTAAGATACGAAGCTGTGCTTTGGCGAAACGCTGGACACTGGGTTGCCCCGGAGGATCGTTACCGTGGATTGTTTTAATTTCCAGGGATTTAGACAAATTCGGATGGGCAAACTAAAACAAATCAGTTCTCCTGAGGCTAAGTTGCGTCTTCTAAATGGTTTTTGGCATCATTTTAATTAAAATGTAAGCTTAACTGCATGGTGCCGGAACTGTCTGCTGTTTAATGAGCAATGAGACAACTCCGTGCAACCAGACAAGAAGAGAAGAGAAGAGAAAGGGCGTGGTCCTTACCACTCAGTTGGATCTTGGTTTGCGTGTATATGTCCCGAGCTGCAGGCTATATGGGTCAGTGAGGCATCTGGAAGGGTTGGTGCTGAGGCTGGCTCCTAGTCTATGTGTCTCATGGATGGTCAAAGTTGGCTTGGTCTTGTCTTATTTCAGAAGCTAAGCAGGGTCGGCCCTGGTGAGTACTTGGATGGGAGACCACTGTGGAAGTGCGGGGTTGCTACGCACAAGCAGGCAACGGCAAACTGCCTCTGCTCATCTCTTGCCTTGAAAACCCCATGAGGGTTTGCCATAAATCATCTGGACAGCGCTCTTCCCCGCTTTCCACAACTGTTCTGCATCAAATGACACCCCCCCCCCCCCATTATCATACACTGGATATCAGGGAAAGTTTTTGGTACCCCTTCCTCTCCACTTTTTGTATTAAATGAAAGATGGTGAGGCATTGTGGGCCGTTTGATCCAACTCTGTACTAGAATTCCAAAACTCAGGTGTCTCCTGGGTAACTGATACAGTTTTCAAATGACTGTTGGAATTAAGAAGAGGAAGAAGATGATGATTTTGGATTTATACCCCGCCTTCAGAGGTGGGATCCAGCAGGTTCTCACCAGTTCCCGAGAGTGGGTTACTATTTATTTGTGTGTGCCGAGAGGGGGTTACTAATTGGGTCTGCTTTTCCGTTAGAAATTCCATTAGGTCCAAAAATCATAAAGTCCTGTTGTTTCCTATGTGACTGGTTAGCGAAGGTAGAAAATGGGATAATTCTCCCTCTTGGGCTGTTTTAAAAACATGTTTTAGAAATATGGTAAAGTTCCTTGTTTAAGGAAAGTATCCTTCTTTTGATTTCTAGAAACATAATTAAGTATTTGAAAGTATTAAGTATTTGACAGGCAGTCAATTAGAGGAGAAGTAGTTGTTTCTGTTGGCAGTAGACGATAGGACTTGCTATATAATGAGTTTAAATTATGGACAGACAGATACCAGCTGGAAATTAGGACCTTTTTTTTACAGTAAGTGTTTTTTACAGTAACAGATAAATTATTAATGCCCTGTCCCCGGAATGCCCGGCCACGCCGCCGTCGTGCCCCGCCCAGCCCCATTGGCGCTACGCCACTGTTTGAATCCCACCACCATGGGTACCTGTTACTAAAATGTTTGGATCCCACCACTGCCCACCTTTCTCTCCTGTAAGGAGACTCAGAGTGCCCTACAAGCTCCTTTCCCTTCCTCTCCTCACAACAGACACCATGTGAGTTGATGGGGCTGAGAGAGTTCAGAGAGAACTGTGACTAGCCCAAGGTCACCCAGCAGGAATGTAGGAGTGTGGAAACACATCTGGTTCAGAAAGGTGGGATATAAATCCAAACTCCTCCCTCCCTCTCTCCCTCTTCCTCCCTCCCTCCCTCTCCATCCCTCCCTCCCTCTCCCTCCCTCTCCCTCCCCCTCTCCCTCTTCCCTCCCCTTTTCTACATCTTGATTGAAATATCTGCTGCTTGCAAATTGTGCAAGTTTTAAGCTGTCTTTCCATTGTTGATAAACCAAGGAAAAGGAGTCACCTGCGATGACTACCGCTGGTTTTCAAATAAGAGTCTAAATTAGGTGTCCCCAACATGATGCCCGTAGTGCCCACCAAGCGTTTTTAGAAAATGGGTAGTGCCAAGTAGAGTTTTTGCCCTGTTGGATGGCTGATAGACTGTGCACATTTTTGTAATAGCGGCTCCAGCAGAAGCTTTCACCATAGCATAAGGATCTTACCTTCAGTCATGCGGTGAATCCACGTGTACGCAAGGCAATATTTTTGAGCATGTTCATTTTAAAAGGCATTCTATTAAACACAGCTTCTGTTTGAAATATTGAGGAGTTAGTTACGCATGACCTCCTTCCCCTACATTTTAGCACTGTCTCCTACAGCATCTATTTTGTGGTTGCACACAACACCTTGCACCAGAATTCCAAAGGTGCCCGCAGATTAGAAAAGGCCGGTCCCCCTGGTCTGGATGTTGCACTTTGCTGTAGCATTTGACATCTAAGTGGCTTCTCTTGTACCTTCCAACCATGTCATTGAATACAGTTCACGATATGACTGGAGTCAGCTGCGTCGTGCATTTCCCCACCTGTGATTCTCATTAACGGTGGTCACCAGTGGGAAATCTGCCACACGATGATAGCGATTTGTACTAGATCATACGACTGAGCTTTGGGAAATTCCCCATTGAGTGCCCTGAAAATTAGCAGCATGTGACGCATCCGATCGGTAGATAAATAGTGTTTTTTGAGATTCCCAAAGAGCCAGCGTGGTGTAGTGGTTAAGAGCAGGTGCACTCTAATCTAGAGAACGGGGTTTGATTCCCTGCTCTGCCACTTGAGCTGTGGAGGCTTATCTGGTGAATTGTCCGGTGAATCCCAACACATGCCAGCTGGGTGACCTTGGGCTAGTCACAGTTCTTTGGAGCTCTCTCAGCCCCACCCATCTCACAGGGTGTTTGTTGTAAGGAGAGAAGGGAAAGGAGATTATAAGCCCCTTTGAGTCTCCTACAGGAGAGAAAGGGGGGATATAAATCCAAACTCCTCCTCCTCCTTCTCCTCCTCCTCCTTCTATACAAGTGGTGGCGAACCTTTGGCACTCCAGATGTTGTGGACTACAATTCCCATCAGCCCCTGCCAGCATGACCAATTGGCCATGCTGGCAGGGCCCGATTGGAATTGTAGTCCATAACATCTGGAGTGCCAAAGGTTCGCCACCACGGTTCTATACTGTGCCCAGCTTATTATGATAAATTAGAACTTCTTCTGTGCTATTCTTGAGCTTGTAATGCAGAAAAAGGGGGGAAAGAATGAGAACAAAGCACAGATTTCATCTAGATCACAGGTGTCAAACTATGGCCCTCCAGATGTTATTGACTACAATTCCCATGAGCCCTACCACCTGGCCATGCTGGCAGGGGATGATGGGAATTGTAGTCCATGAACATCTGGAGGGCCGTAGTTTGAAGATCCCTGATCTAGATCCTAAGAAGCTGCCCACAGTGTTGGCTAAGCTGTGGCGTAGTGGTTAAGAGCAGGTGCATTCTAATCTGGAGGAACCGGGTTTGATTCCCCGCTCTGCCACTTGAGCTGTGGAGGCTTATCTGGGGAATTCAGATTAGCCTGTGCACTCCCAACACATGCCGGCTGGGTGACCTTGGGCTAGTCACAGCTCTATGGCGCTCTCTCAGCCCCACCTACCTCACAGGGTGGTTGTTGTGAAGGGGGAAGGGCAAGGAGTTTGTAACTGAGTCTCCTACAGGGGGGATATAAATCCAAACTACTCCTCCTCCTCCTCCTCCTCCTCCTCCTCCTCCTCCTCCTCCTCCTCCTCCTCCTCCTCCTCCTCTTCTTCTTCTTCTTCTTCTTCTTCTTCTTCTTCTTCTTCTTCTTCTTCTTCTTCTTCTTCTTCTTCTTCTTCTTCTTCTTCTTCTTCTTCTTCTTCTTCTTCTTCTTCTTCTTCTTCTTCTTCCATACTGTGCCCAGCTTATTATGATAAATTAGAACTACACCGACGGCCAGCACGATAGCGCCAGTGGCCATTTTGAAATTGAGCTCTATCTCTGAAACTCAAAAGCCCCTCCCCTTCCACTCCCTCCCCACAGGGTCAGTCAGAAGCGGGAGCGTTTTCTTGTCATCTGGCTGCATGCATTTGCTGAATCGGATGTCTTTCTTTATGTCCTAGAAACAGGATGAACACCTGCGTAATTTTTGCAGATTGCTGGGCGTGGAGCACAGCCAGATGGAGCATTGGCTGTGCCATCGGAAGCTGGTCACCACTTCGGAGACCTACATCAAGCCCATGTCGGCCCAGCAGGTGGTGAACGCCAGGAACGCGCTGGCCAAGCACATTTACGCCCAGCTGTTCAACTGGATCGTGCAGCACGTCAACAAGGCCCTGTACACGCCAGTGAAGCAACACTCCTTCATCGGGGTCCTGGATATTTACGGGTAGGGAGAAAGTACTTTTTTGGAGTGTTTGGTGTTCTGGACTTTGGAGCTTTGTGGTTAGTTGTACAACTGATTGTGCGGAAGGGTAAAACTTGTGCTTAGCAGGTCGTGAACACTATCACAAGAGTTAGCACGTTCAAACGCTGCACATTCCGGCCTCAGTAATGCCAAAAGCTATGATGTGGTGGTTCACAGCGATTTGGACTCTAATCTGGTGAACCAGTTTTTTCCCCCCATTCCTCCACACGAGCGGTGGATTCTAATCTTGTAAACCAGGTTTAATTCTCACTGAAACTGAGGCTACCTGATTTCCATCTTTTTTATCGTGGTTGGGCCTGATTTTCTGATCCCATCGTGGGCCCTGCCTACTCCCTTCCTTTCTTTTAGCCTTTAGATCGGGCGCCTGTTTTAAACAACTTCTGTTTTAAATAACCTTTGTTGTTTTAATCTATATTCATTGCTCGTAACTGCTGCATAGCTTTTAATGGGTTTAAGTTTTATGTTGTTTTGATTTGCTG
This sequence comes from Sphaerodactylus townsendi, assembly GCF_021028975.2. Taxonomy (NCBI): domain Eukaryota; kingdom Metazoa; phylum Chordata; class Lepidosauria; order Squamata; family Sphaerodactylidae; genus Sphaerodactylus; species Sphaerodactylus townsendi. The sequence continues at coordinate 12,893,441 of NC_059431.1, read as the reverse complement.
TCTGGTAGAACAGCCATACTGTGAGCCGCCTCGAGCCCTTCGGGGATGAGGCGGCCTATAAGCTTAATTAATTGATTGACTGACTGACAGACAGACAGACAGACAGACAGACAGACAGACAGACAGACAGACAGACAGACAGACAGACAGACAGACAGATAGATAGACTGATAAATAGATAGACAGACTGACAGACTGACAGACAGACAGACAGACAGACAGACAGACAGACAGACAGACAGACAGACAGACAGATAGATAGATAGACAGATAGATAGATAGATAGATAGATAGATAGATAGATAGATAGATAGATAGATAGATAGATAGATAGATAGATAAAATACTTCTGCACCTGAGTGGCCCCTAATCTGGTGAACCCAGTTTGTTTTCCCCATTTCTGGACAAGAAGTCTGCTGGGTGACCCTGTGAGCCGTTTTGAGACTCCTTAAAGGTGAGGAAAAATGGGCCATACAGGTCAGGGCAAGAAACATTGGGCCATACAGGTCAGGTTTAAAACATTGTTCCTGCATTACAGACCACAGGGAATGGGTTGCTCTCCTGATTGGGCAAGTCAAGAGTTGAATGAAGGGCTTTTCTCCTCACGTCTTTCAAACAGAGAGGTTTCACACCGCCTAATCTTGTTTTGCTTCCCGGAGATGCCGGGAATTGAACCCGGAATCTTCCACGGCCCTGAGCCACGGGCCTACCCCACATATCGAGGAGTGGCATGCCAAAGGTCTTTGTGACCAGAACGTTCAATTAGTGGGAACGAGGCAGGGAAGCGTAGGCCAGTCCAAGAGACTGAAATCAGGGACTTGCGTTTGATGGCAATATCCATAAAAGAATAAATTAGATATGAAAGTGTCTGTTAATGCAGCCTCCCCCCGCCCCCCTTCTTGCTCATTCATTGGCGATGCTGTCAAGGGTTGTGTGGGGGAGGTAGCCCTTTTTTTAAAAAAAAAAGCCGATCCAAAATGACATTTAATTGATCAAAGAGGACACTGCGGTTTAAGCGGCTTTGCTAGCAGGGTGTCAGAAATAGGATCTTTATTAGTGAAAGAGCGTTATCTGTTAGGGAGGAAACGGTTGGGAAGAAGAAGAAGAGTTTGGATTTATATCCCCCCTTTCTCTTCTGTAAGGAGACTCAAAGGGGTTTACAGTCTCCTTTCCCTTCCCCCACCCCTCCACAGCAAACACCCTGTGAGGTGGGTGAGACTGAGAGAGCTCCGAAGAACTGTGACTAGCCCAAGGTCACCCAGCTGGTGTGTGTGTTGGAGGGCACAAGCTAATCTGATTCTCCACATAAGCCTCCACAGCTCAAATGGCAGAGCCGGGAATCAAACCCGGTTCCCCAGATTAGAGTGCACCTGCTCTTAACCACTATGCCACTGCTTCTCCTCTGGCAACACTGCTGCCAGTGTTGACTAGTTTTTCTGTTCTTGTTTTTTTTTATGTTTCTATATCAGAGGCTCTGCTTTGAGAGTGTGGAATCAGAGTGGGGGAATTCAACAGGTATAGCTGCTGCTTCCCTCCCCTGAGGCGAGACCCCGCACCCCCCTTGCCCTGAATCATCCGACACAATTCATACACATTAGCATAAAATAGCAAAAAGCAGAAGCATTAGCATAAAATGGCAAATTAGCAAAAAGCATTAATTAGCAAATAGCATCAACATTCCCCCAAGCAGAATAAGGGTGCCTCAGAAAGATTATTGTTTCTACAGGCAATTTCAGGTGATTCCCCACTCTGCCACTTGAGCTGTGGAGGCTTATCTGGGGAATCAGATTAGCTTGTGCACTCCAACACACATGCCAACTGGGTGACCTTGGGCTAGTCACAGCTTTTCGGAGCTCTCTCAGCCCCACCCACCTCACAGTGTGTTTGTTGTGAAGGGGGGAAGGGCAAGGAGATTGTGAGCCCCTTTGTGTCTCCTACAGGAGAGAAAAGGGGGATATAAATCCAAACTCTTCTTCTTCTTCTCTTCTTCTTCTAACCCTGTTCCCTCACCGTGTCTTATAGCACATCTGGCCTTCCCCTTTTTGGAAGATTTTTTTCCCCTTGTGTCATGTTGAATAGCTATAAGTACCTCTAGATGAAAATGGTCAGTCAAGCCAAACACCTCAGAGGAAAGCAAACCCACCCCTCAAGATGTCTGGCCAGTTGGACTGAAAAAGAATTTCTTTCCTATCCAATCGTACCAATCGACAAGACCATCCTAAACCTTCCACCAAGCATCTTCCAGCTCTGTAAACACTTGTAGCAAAGCCAGAGCAACAGATTCTAATCTGGAGCTCTTGAGTTCGATTCCCTGCTCCTGCACATGAAGCCTGCTGGGTGACCTTGGGCTAGTCACAGTTGTCAAGGAACTCTCAACCCCACCTGCTTTAGAAGGTGTCTGTTGTGGGAGAGGAAGGGAAGGCAGTTGTCAGTTGCTTTGAGACATCCTTCAGTTTAGAACAGTGGGGTCTAAAAATCAACTCTTCTTCAAAGCGCCTCGTGAAATGTGCCCGGTATATCTAAGGCACGTTAACGTTTTGTGCTGTTGCTGAACCATGAGATGGGAATATTTTATTTGAGTGTCTCTTTTGGCTCTGCTTAGCAAGTGGATGCAGGAAAAGGGCATCTGACTGAATACCAGAGATCCCACTGAAAATTTTATCATGAGTCAGATAGACTTTCGTCTGCATCCCTGTTTGCTGCATTACCATAAACAGCAGAGAGCAACAGGGAGTATCAGACTGTGGCTGGAACATGGGTTGAATTGATCTCTGCCTCCAGTTAGAAAGTACAGTAGTTATTTGGCAACATAATTGTTTGCTTAACTAACTTGACCCCACACTAATGTAACAG